>NW_020867066.1:824410-1124410 GCF_003369695.1 Bos indicus x Bos taurus | reverse complement strand
TTGGCCATGTCATTTGTGTAAACTTCATGGAAATAGCTAAAAGAAGAGAAATCATCTGGCTTGTTACAATCTTAGAGTTGAAAATTAGAAAGAGTAACAACTTGTTGTTTTTTAAATCTGAGGCAGAATGGTATTCCTCTGATCAGGAACTCTTAGCATGCTTAGATGGTTGTTTATACTTTGACCCTAAATTCAAGTTTTAAAGAAACCTTACATTTGGTCTCAGGATTTTTCAGTTCAAGTCACTAATTTTGATATGTCACATGGCCACTGATTTTCATTGCTTTTTGGGGTATATCAGCCACTTAATCAGCCTTCTGTAAATGAAGGTTAAAGTTAAATGTCTTTTTAATCTTAGATTTTGCTTAGGGATGCATCTTTTTTTTGGTGGCACACCGTATGTTTTCTGCATCCATTTCTCTCTCACCAGACTTGAAACAAAGACAACAGGGAAGGAAGGCTGTGTCATTCTTCTTCATGGCTGGGGAAAAGAAGTCTGTCTTCTTCATGTTTCTTCTCAGGCTTTTATAAAGTGAGGAGAAGCAGAGCAGTTTGAGGCTGGTGATTGTGAGCAGTTCAGGCACTTGTGGAAGAGTCAGATTTCCTCTTGTTCTCACACCCCCTTGTTCTGTGCCATTCACTGAAAGGAGCCAATTGCACTCTTCTCTGTTGCTCGTATTCTGTGGCCTGGCTTATTAGAGCCTTCCAGAAAAAAACTTAATTGGCTTACATGAGCTTATGTATAAGATTCTCTCCTGAAACCCAGAGAGATATTTTATTTCCAGAGTAATTTACTGATGGCTCCTCCTAAAGTAGATGAATAGGAAGAACTATTTACATTAAAATAATTTTATTATGACACAGGTCACAATAGGTTTCAGGTCATCCTGACCTTGCAGTTAGTAATGAGGTTCTGTGAGGCAGGTCATCTGACACATAGGTGAGAGAAGTGGGGACCAGCTGATGCAGACTCAAAGGTGATCTCTACATGGACAGAGGAGCCTTCATTTCAGTTCAGTTGCTCAGTTGTGTCTGCCTCTTTGAGACCCCATGGACTGCAGCACACCAGGCTTCCCTGTCCATCACCAGCTTCTGAAGCTGGCTCAAACTCATGTCCATCGAGCTGGTGATGCCATCCAACCATCTCATCCTCTGTCATCTCCTTCTCCTCTTGCCTTCAATCTTTCCCAGCTCTTTTGCCAGATTTTTTCCAAGGAGTTCTTCGCATCAGGTGGCCAAAGTATTGGTTTCAGCTTCAGCATCGGTACTTCCAATGAACATTCAGGACGGATTTCCCTTAGGATGGACTGGTTTGATCTCCTTGCAGTCCAAAGGACTCTCAAGAGTCTTCTCTAACACCACAGTTCAAAAGCATCAATTCTTCGGCCCTAAGAGAAGATTTGTTGCTGCTGCTGCTGCTAAGTCGCTTCAGTCGGGTCTGACTCTGTGCGACCCCAAAGACGGCAGCCCACCAAGCTCCCCTGTCCCTGGGATTCTCCATGCAAGAACACTGGAATGGGTTGCCATTTTCTTTTCCAAAGCATGAAAGTGAAAAGTGAAAGTGAAGGCACTCAGTCGTGTCTGACTCTGTGTGACCCCATCGACAGCAGCCCACCAGGCTCCCCCGTCCATGGGATTTTCCAGGCAAGAACACTGGAGTGGGGTGCCATTTTCTTCTCTGAAGAGAAGCCTTAGGCCCCAGTAATTGACATTCTCTTTGCATGTGTGGAGATATTTCATTCACACATGTGGAAAGATTCCTGATTCTGGGAAGACTGTTTTACCAGTAGAGAAAATAGCCTGATCTTTATTCTTCAGTGCCAATGTGAAACTATTTAATAGTTCCGCTTTGAGACACAAACCTGAAAGGTTATGGCTGTGAACTGTGAACGGTGCCAGTATTCTTGTTCTCCAGAGTAGAGAATTCAATCCAGGACCAAAGACGACCACTTCTGACCACTCTGAGCTTTTGTGTAGCAAAGTTTTTTAGTTTTTTTTTTTTTTTTTTTTTAAACATAACAGGGATAGAGAAAGCTTCCAGCAAAAAGTGCTGGAAGGGCGGGCCTAGGAAAGTAAGTACCCCCTTGCTAGTATTTAGCAAGGCATTGTATATTGTTCAGTTCAGTTCAGTTCAGTTCAGTCACTCAGTCATGTCCGACTCTTTGCGACCCCATGAATCGCAGCACACCAAGCCTCCCTGTCCATCACCAACTCTTGGAATTCACTCAGACCCACGTCCATTGAGTCAGTGATGCCATCCAGCCATCTCATCCTCTGGCGTCCCCTTCTCCTCCTGCCCTCAATCTCTCCCAGCATCAGAGTCTTTTCCAATGAGTCAGCTCTTCACATGAGTAGCCAAAGTACTGGAGTTTCAGCTTTAGCATCATTCCTTCCAAAGGAACACATGTATACCTGTGGCGGATTCATTTTGATATTTGGAAAAACTAATACAATTATGTAAAGTTTAAAAATAAAATAAAATTAAAAAAAAAAAAGAAAGAAAGAAATCCCAGGGCTGATTTCCTTCAGAATGGACTGGTTGGGTCTCCTTGCAGTCCAAGGGACTCTCAAGAGTCTTCTCCAACACCACAGTTCAAAAGCATCAATTCTTCGGTACTCAGCCTTCTTCACAGTCCAAGTCTCACATCCATACATGACCACAGGAAAAACCATGAGATGCTAATCATAGATAAAAGAAACACAAGGCTGGCTGATAGAACTGCACCAGGCTCCTCTCCCATAACATACATTCTGAGATAGCATCTGCAGGAGGGGAGCAGTCTCCCACTGAAGTATCTCTGGGTGAGATAAATTGTATCCATAAAGCAGCTGACATTAGTTTTTAAAGAAAAGCAGGTTTCTAAGAAAGATAGATTGTCTCATTAACATAGCTTAAAACAGGATATTTCCTTGAGCAAGATATACAGTTTTGCTGAGCAGATATTAGCTGGAGGTTTGAGAAAGTAAGTTTCAGATAGTCCCCATAGCAACACAGGATTTTAGAAATCTCCTGATATGCCAAGGAATGTGCCTTTTTGCCTTCTCCCCACCTTTGGGGGCCCTGACCTCCATACCTGTCTGACTATTAACCCTTTCAAACCTCAACTAATCATGCTCTTTGTATTTCCTAGTATCACACCAGAATTGACAATTTATCTAGTGCTGTTGGTATAAAATTTCTCAAATAATTATATCCTCATTTTTTGAAAAATTAAGCAGGTATTACCAGTGAGGCATTGAAAAAGTCAAATCTTCCTTTCTGTTCTTCAGGTTTTTCCTAAGGTGACACATCTCAGCACTTTCTTTTGTTAGTGTTCAATGGTCCAGAGGATACTTTGCAGCACAGTTTATACAACTGAAAATTATTTTAGAGATACTGTTTCTGTAAATGGGCATTTACAACCTTATTATTAAAGATTACAGTGCATTTTGATTTTGTTCATTTTAATTCTGTAAGTACTGGAATAAAATGGATAAAGTTTACCGATAACATTTACTATTTTGGGTTATTTAGGAACCTGTTTTATTCACGGGAACAATGAGGAAAAATCTGGATCCTTTTAATGAACATACAGATAAGGAACTGTGGAATGCCTTAGAAGAGGTAATTTATTAAATGTTATTAGTTTGTTAGCATCAGTATATGTGTGTGTACATTTATAGCACTGCAGGCAATTAAAGGGGAGCTTATCCATGTAACTGATTTTGTTTACCTCCTAGCAGAACATTGATGATCTGTGTATTGATTTTGATGAAAAGCAAGAATATAATGCCTCATATTTCCACTGTAGCTTTTCCCTTAGAATCCAAAGCAACTAAACACATTACCTTGTCTTTGTGTTGTGTTGTGTTCAGTTCCAAAGCCGTGTTTGACTCTTTGGGACTTCATGGACTCCAACATGCTAGGCCTCCCTGTCCTTCACTATCTTCCAAAGTTTGTCCAAGTTCATGTCCATTGCATCAATGATGCCATCCAGCCATCTCGTCCTCTGATGCCCTCTTCTGCTCTCAATCTTTCCCAGCATCAGGGACTTTTCCGATGAGTTGGCTGTTTGCATCAAGTGCCTAAAATACTGGGGCTTCATCTTCAGCAACTCCTTCCAATGAGTATTCAGGGTTGATTTCCCTTAAGATTGACTGGTTTGATCTCCTTGCTGTCCAAGGAGTCTTCTCTAGTACCACAGTTTGAAGACATTGATTCTTTGGTGCTCTACTTTCCTTACAGTCCAGCTCTCACAACCATACATGACCACTGGGAAGACCATAGCTTTGACTATAGCAGAGCACTAAACTAGATTTTTTAATTATGGGTTCAAATTCTGTTGGTTACCTAGTGAATTTATTACCCTAATTACCCTGTAATATTCATTTTTTTCCTCAGGTATTAGTGAACATCTACTAAGTAAACACAATAATAGCTTTTCATTATTAACTGAGAGATAAATGAGATCATACTACTAAAATAGTGTGATGTTTCATAAGTGTTTATAAGGGTAAATTATACAGTTGGAATGTGATAATAATTATATATTGACTATTATTTTAATCCTGCAGAGTAAATGCAAGTAACAGAACCCTGGAGATTTTGTGACATTTTTTATAGTTTTAAGTTCATTTCTAGAAGATGTTCTATTTGTGTAGTGTTTCCCTTTGGACTACTTCTTGGAATCTCCTCACCATTTCATGAAATGGATTTTGAGTGTTAAGATGTTGTTAGTTGGTGTATTTTAATATAAATTATTTTCTGCATTTGCCCCAGTTTTGTAAATTGATTCTAAGCTACCCTTGGCAGAAAATGTATCTCCACCCTTAAACTATAGACAGATTTTAAATCCTCATAGGACTTAGCTCAGTCTTATGCTTTTAAAAAGTAAGCACTTAATAAATACTTAATGTTTGATTGATCTCTTCAGTTCAGAGAAGCATGGCTTATTGCTCTCAAAACAAAAATGTTTTTTGTTTTATTCCCACAAATCCCAATGACACAGTGTTGTTTTGAATTGGTACTTTTTGTCATTTAGTATCACCCTTTCAGGCGTAGCTCTCAAATCTGTAGTACACAGATGAATTTGACTGTGAGCAAGCCGACTTGAAGGCCTGACAATCTCCTGCCAATATTTCTGGTTTCTGAAGGATGTCAGCACTGAGTTTCACACACCCACCCTGCTTTCCAGCAACTGTGAGGATTTTATGCTCTTAAATCAGGTCGATTGCTTCACCTTCTACTTGAGAAGCAGTGGACCTCTGATTTCATTTAAGTCAGTGAGTCTTTCTACAGTGAAATTCTAGAAGAGAAGAGGTAGAGAAGTTAACCATCAAATGTAAAGAAAGATGGAAGGATCCACTTCTACTGGACTCAGAGGAAAGATTTAATGATGAAATTAGTACACACCTTACAAAAAACTAGAAGTATTGGTAACTTATTTTCCAATTTGTTCCAAGCCTGAGATCTCTCTTCACAGATCCTCCAGTAGTAAAATTACTATAGAATTTTAGAACACATTGTTCCATGGACAGTGAAGAAACATTAATTGGGAGATAAATCCTTTGAAAAGCTATCTTAGAACTTGGCTCTGCTTATATTTAATTCATCTGTAGGAGTCAAAATCAAAATAAAATGTAGTGGCCTCTGAATTCTAATAATGATGAAGCACTGGGAGTGGTAGACAATACTAAGATCTACCTTTAAATAAAGTACATTTGGAAATTTCTATAAATAGAAATAAACATGAGTTTATTTCACAAAGTGAAATGTGTGGTTTCCATATGCCACTTCCAGAAGTGGTCCTGTTACTTTAGTGGTATCTCTTAGGGAGGAATCATCCCATCTTTGTATTTCTCTAGGAATTGTTCCTTTATGACTTTTACGTGATATTCTAATTTTTAGAATATCACTAAATCTTTCATTGATAAACATGCAAATGTCATAAAGAAATACTTCCTATAGTAACAGAGTGATGAGATGATTTGTCAGTCTAAGAAGTATAACTCAAGCAAAGAGATCAATTTTTGGGTGGGTTAACACCCCCAAGTTATTGGTTTATAAGTGATGCCAAACAAATGGAAAATGTGAACCCTAACTCAGAGTCTTCCTGAGAGTAGGAGGCACCACTATGTTTTCTTCTTTAAGAACTTCAGTTAAAAGTAAAAGAAGATTTTTACATTTATTTTTAAATCCTTAGTTCTGTCTACTCTTTCTCCTTTGACTGATTTGGACACTCAGAAGGGAGACAGTTTTATGAATGCTGCCCATCTCATCTTAGTTATTTTTTTCAAGGTATCCTGAAAATACATTTTTTCATGTAATGATAAATAGCTTACTGTAAATTGAGGAAAATTCATCAGAAATTAATGCTGATTGGGACACCTAAAAAGCAAGGGCAGCTCTACCAATATAATATGAGTAGTGCCTGAAGATGAAACACTTTATCTCTTAAAGGTTAAGGAATCATGTTAAATAAAACTCTGGAAAAGAAAGGAATATATATATATATATATATTTAATATACATACATATATATTTAAAATAGTGACTGATTCACATTGATGTACCAAAGAGACCACTGCAACATTATAAAACAATTGTCCTCTAGTTAAAAAAAAAAAAAAAAAAAACACAAAAAACAACCAAGAACTCTTGAAAATAATCAGCTTCTGTTAAAAAAAGAAAACAACTTTGATCCTGGAATAGACAACTAAGGATGGCATGCCTTATGAAAACTGTGAAGAAATAACCCAGTATGTTAGATGTTGATAGTATCTCTGTTAGGACACAAGTGTGTCTCATCACACAGGAAACCAAGATTCAGAAATCTGGGTGTCAGCAGCCTGTGCATCAGGAATCATGTGATTCAATCCTGGCTGTGGAGACAGCTCACATGTCCATTTCCCAGGACCTTGTATTTAGGTGAACGAGCTCCCCGCTTACTTCCTTTACTGCTGGTCCTGCTCTAGTAAAAGCTCTTCTCCATCTGTTGATTGCATTTCGGTGTCTCTTCCAGCCCACACCAACCTTTCTTTTTGAAAAGTAGGAAGGTTCTACAAAATATGGAGACCATCTGACATCTCACGATCTCCTGTGAGGGGCATTGGCACTTGGCTAGTAGATACAGTATATATAGTAGGTTACTGAAATCATGATACTAGAAATGGTTGTCTTATAAATTCAGATTATTACTTTCAGTTTTGCTGTAGCTTATTACTTTCCCAAGCTCAAAAACAATCTCAAGCATTTTATACTGAGATATATAGTTTTCAATAGTATTATTCTCTCTGTTTTCCTTAAATTATACCTTTTAAAATGCCTTCCACGATTGCATTATGATGTTATGGTATCTTGGAGCCAGTTAATTGTTAGAAGAATATATTTTTTATGCTTCCTTTTAGTAAGAAAATAGTATTATATATAAATTTTCTGTATGGATTTGTTTCCTAATTTATAGGAACAGGTGTCACAAGATAAGATACACTTATAGCTTCATTCATACATCCAACAAAGATTTATTGAGAACCTTTAGACAAGCATAGTTGCAGATTCTAGGATCATCGCAGTCATCAAAATTGATAAAGTCTCTACTATTTAGCTTAAACTCTTGTGGAGAAGATGGAAAACCAGTCAATGCATGTGTAATAAATTCTCAGTGCTGATACATGTGAAGAAGAAAATAAAGCAGAACATGAAGAGAGGCCAGCTGACAGCATTATTAATAATGGGCAATATCTGTTGATTTCTTTGTATCAACCACTACAAACTCTACACATACTGATTCATTTTATACTCTGACGATGTTAGCAAGTGCATACCTTTATTATTTCATCTTCATGTTAGTCTCATTCTTACAGTCTCAGAAAGCAGTGTTAACTGGAAAACATTTTCACCTCACAAAAGCCTCAGTCCTTGTAGGCCAAAGTGGAAAACCTGAAGGAAAGTAAAAAAACAACAAACAAACAAAACAGCTTAGTGATGAGATATCATCCAAATTGAGAGCAAGTGTGAGATCATTTCTTTAAAGTTAAGACATCAGTCTTATGAAAGACCAATTTGATGTACAAAGATTACTAATGTCAGCTCGAAGGAAAAGTGATAAAAGCTTTGCCGCTGTCACACCTTTGATTAGTCCCATCATTGGGTGCAGATGTATGAATTTGTTTCATAGATAGAATACTAAGTCTTCTTCCTTGTAATGGAGGAAAAGGGGTGACTAAGCTGACATCTTCCGTTTTATAATTTTCACTACAAGCACTTGCATCACAATCCAAATCTTACCCTTTAGTTTCTGTAAATATCAATACCATACTTAATCCTAAATCAGAATTCCCTCTTGCTGAGCTTGAACTCCATCAGGAGCATAATTCAGGATCATATTCATAGAACCACTCCAGCATTTAGGATACCATGAAAATGTTGTCATTTCACCCCTAGTGTTTTGTTATTTGACGCCGTAATTCTGGGTCCCTGCTCACTGGCCATCACTCATCAATCTGTTGGTCTCTTAATCTGAAGTATATTTACTTTTTGTTCTTTAACTTCAAGCATAGTATGGGTTTGGTTCTTATTCCATAATATTTCTCCAAAACAAATATTCGTTGAAATGACTCCTAACAACCAGTGACTTTCAGATTATCTCTGGCAGTTAAAAGTTTATTTTATTTAATCTTATGATTACAATTTTTAATTTTTTTTTTATTGAAGGATAATTGCTTTACAGAATTTTGTGGTTTTCTGTTATACATCAACAAGAATCAGCCATAGGTACACTCATGTCCCCTCCCTCCCAAACCTCTCTCCCATCTCTCTCCCCAACCCACCCTTCAGCCTATTACAGAGCCCCTGTTTGAGTTCCCTGAGTCATACAGCAAATTCCCATTGGTTATCTATTTTACATATGGTATTGAAAATTTCCATGTTACTCTCTCCATACAACTCCCCTTCTCCTCCTTCTCCTCCCGCCATGTGCATAGGTCTGTTCTCTATGTCTGTTTCTCTGAAACTGGAGCCTATTATACACAATGATTGCAGTTTTTTTCAGAGTATATTAATATAAACACCACCCATAGCCATGGTCTGGGGGAAATAAGATGTTATGTTGTGTCCAGTTTTTCCTGAGTTTTCTCACTGCAAAACATTTATGATATTGAAGAAAATCCATTTGACTGGAAAAACAAATATGGGGTTAAGTTTTGGAAGGAACCAAAGCCAAAGTAGGCTCCAGGTTTAATAATATATGAGGTACAGTTTGCCAGTGTTTGAATTTGTATTTTTTTAAACCTAAGATCTTCCAAAATGGTAAAGTACTGATAAGATTATATCTTTAGACAATCATACTTCCTAAAATAATTTTGTTAAAAAAATTTCCCTTAGTGTACTAAGATCTAGGGAAAATATACTTTGGGAAAACTGTAAAGATCCTTTTAACTTTTCTGTTTAGATCAGATTGGGAGAAATAGCTTCATTTCTTAAAAGACTTCCTTAACTAATCCCTGGTGGGGTTTCTGGTGGATGTCCTATGGCAGGGATAGGGGACACTGAGATCTTTCTGTCCTGAGTTGACTCTACCATCTTTCTCAGTGAACGCTCCTTGGAAGGAGCTCTCCCCATCAGGTGGCTGTACACGTAAGATACACAAGAAGTCCTGAGGATGTCAAAACTCTAACATATGAGGCTTATCTCCTTCAGCAGAAATTTGTGTAGGAAAATGTTCTTCTTTCTGTATCCACAGGTACAACTTAAAGAAACCATTGAAGGTCTTCCTGGTAAAATGGATACTGCCTTAGCAGAAACAGGAGCAAATTTGAGTGTTGGACAGAGACAACTGGTGTGTCTTGCCAGGGTTATTCTCAAGACAAATCAGATATTGATTATTGACAAAGCCACATCAAATGTGGATCCAAGGTAAAGGGCTGAGGTCTATGAAACCTGGAATCTGAATTTTAAATGTGGTAAATGGAAAATGTTTGATGATGCTTAAAGATGTTTTCAAGTGTTCTCTTTGTCCCAAAGAAATATCTTGATAAAGTTAATTCTAGAAAACAAAGAAAGAAACTAAAGCATGTTATATGGTATTAATATTGTTATGAGACTTCCTATGAGAGCAGAATTCCTAAATGTAGCTTCTGATAATTTCAAGGGAAGAATATTTCCCCTTGCTTTATGAAAAATGGTAAATTTGTAAGTAGACATTTTATACTTAGTTTTTCAGAAACAAGATTAAGTCATAAAGCATGGATTTAAAAAAAATCATTATTGTATATGATATTTTTAAGTCTTAAGTCTGCTTTTCCTGTCTTTACTAACTAAACTGAACTTCTTTGATTCCAGAACTGATGAGTTAATAAAAAAAGCAATCCATGAGAAATTTGCCCAGTGCACTGTGGTAACCATCACACACAGATTGAGCACCATTACTGACAGTGACAAGATAATGGTAAGAGCCTTACCTGTGGAATTTCAGTTATTTCCATTTTCATTCAATTTTGCAAAATATCCTTCCTTGTAAAACTTTATAGGAACCTCTAAATAGTTAACTTTCTCTCAATTTTTCTCCATTCCTGACAATAACTTGTATACTTAATTATACCTTCAGAATGTGCTATTAAATAATATATCCAATAATTTAGTATTTTCATATTAAAAGTTTATTTACACTGTCATTTTTCTTAAAGATAGTCAACCATGAAACTATTCCAAATCCAAGATAAGTCTCCATATTTCAGAGTAGTAGAACATGGTCATTTTTACTATGCCACAGTTGTTTCATTATTTTTAGATTCCCAGAATCAAAAACTGAGACCTTTGGGAATTCCCTGGGTGTCCAGTGATCAGGACTTCATGCTCTCACTGCCAAGGGCCAAGGATCCCTGGTTGGAGAACTAAGATCCCACAAGCCACATGGCATTGCAGATTAAAAAAAAAATAGCCTTTTATTTAGATTACCAGGAGGCTGTTGACTAAAGTTGAAGGATTTCTTAGCTGTTGCTGTCAGAGTGAATTCCATGAGAAGAAAGGGCCTGGTGAAAAAAACAAAGTATTTTCACAGAAAGCACTTAATAAAGGAAATATGTCACATAGCAATTGGAGGGCTAGAAATGTTAGAAACACTGAGTTAATAATTTTAGCAGGCAGCTACTGTGTCCTAGGACAAATCTCCAGACCCAAGAACTCAAGAGGAGAGGCCCTAAAGAGTCGGTGCTCAGACCTCCATGGAGCAGTCACTACCCAGGTGCTGGTGATATTTGTGAGGGAGCAGGATGGGGCTGGTTCTGCACATGCTAATGAAACCTGCAATCTGGAGTCAGGTCCCACTGCTGAGGTGATGCTGCAGGATTAGCAGAAACTAGACAGTCTGTTCGGAGAAGGCAATGTCACCCCACTCCAGTACTTTTGCCTAGAAAATCCCATGGACGAATGAGCCTGGTAGGCTGCAGTCCATGGGGTCGTTGAGGGTCAGACACGACTGAGCGACTTCACTTTCACTTTTCACTTTCATGCATTGGAGAAGGAAATGGCAACCCACTCCAGTGTTCTTGCCTGGAGAATCCCAGGGACAGGAGGCCTGGTGGGCTGCCGTCTGTGGGGTCGCACAGAGTCAGACACGACTGAAGCGATACAGCAGCAGCAGCAGCAGCAGACACTCTGTTTGCTCTGTGAGTCCCTCTAGTGCTCCCTACTGGGAGGATCTAACAAAGAGCCTGCTGGCCAAAAGTGAAAGTGAAAGTCACTGGGTCATGTCTGACTCTTTGTGACCCCATGGACTGTACAGTCTATAGATGTCTCTAGGTCAGAATACTGGAGGGGGTAGCCTTTCCCTTCTCCAGGGTATTTTCCCAACCCAGGATTGAACCTAGGTCTTTTGCATTGCAGGCCGATTCTTTCCAGATGAACCACAAGGGAAGCCCAAGAATCCTGGAATGGGTAGCCTATCCCTTCTTCAGGGGATCTTCCCAACCCAGGAATCGAACCGATGTCTCCTGCATTGCAGGTGGATTCTTTACCAAATAAGCTGTCAGGGCAAAGTGTTTCTGAAATGTGATTTGCAAAGAGCCAGCCTCTGCATTACAGAAGAGTATAGAAAGAAAGTTATGTCAGTGCTGAGAGACTGTAGATAAACAACTAGCAAGTCTCTTACATAGTAGATCTGGACTCAGCACACAAAGCAGGCTCTAAGCTTTGGTGTTTGGATATCTGTCTAGTATCTTTCCTGTAATTTTGATTTGCTCTTTCTTCCTCAGAAATTAGTATTTCCTTGCTTAGCTTTGTTTTCCTCCTTCCTCCCTCCCTTCCCCTTTTCTCTCTTTTGTCGACTTCTCTCTCTCTTTTTCTTTTCCCTCTGTTGCTGAATTTCCATAAATCTTAGGATGTGGATTTATAAAATGACAAGGAAAACCATTCCTCGAAGAGAAATCTTTGGCTGCAAATAAGCCCTAAGGAATTCAAGTTGTTTTCAAGCTAGTTCCCAGCCTGTGGAACAAGCTAATATTACTCATTTTACAGATGCTAACTACTGTCACAAGATCCTGCAGTATCCAGTGTTGCTGATTAGAGATGAAGTAAATAGATAAGGAAAGCCTGCACAGTGCTTAAAAGGCAGCAGAGTCAACTTTTATTTCAATGGTCTATACTAAATAGGTCAGTCAGTATATACTAAACAGGTAATGCTGCTGCTGCTAAGTCGCTTCAGTCGTGTCCGACTCTGTGCGACCCCATAGACAGCAGCCCACCAGGCTCCCCTGTCCCTTGGATTCTCCAGGCAAGAACACTAGAGTGGGTTGCCATTTCCTTCTCCAATGCATGAAAGTGAAAAGTGAAAGTGAAGTCGCTCAGTCATGTCCAACTCTTAGCGACCCCATGGACTGCAGCCTACCAGGCTCCTCCATCCATGGGATTTTCTAGGCAAGAGTACTGGAGTGGGGTGCCATCACCTTCTCTGAAACAGGTAATAATCAGTAATAAATGGTCAGTAATACTCAAACTTCCTTATGTTCAGGGATAATGGAGTTGCCTCTTTTGACTTCTTGAGCAGTTCCTGGAATATCACCTCCCTCCCTATTCCCCATGCATTGTCAGGTGGGATAACCAGTGGGGACGCTGAGTAGATACCAGACTGTCAGCCTCAAGGCTGTGCCTGTGGCCTCACTCTTGTGAGCTGGCCATACTTAGGAGTGAGTTCTGGAGAAGCAAATGACAAAAGTGGAGCATCTGCAACCAAAGGGATGCTCTAGGCTCAAAGCGGTGTGTCTGGTCACCTGAACTGAAACATCTCAGTTAGAAGCAGGCCTCTCCTGCAGAGTTTTATGAGGGACCTGGTGACATTCCAAGATTTTAGGACAGTGACTTTGAAATGCCAACAACTTTGTTTAGCATCAAGCATCCTTAGTCGTTTGTTTTGTTCTTGAGTGCTAATTGGAAAAGTAACCTTTTATTTCTACTCTTTACCTGTCACTTTGTTATTCTTATGTCTCAGCACTGTATTTTGCAGACTGCCCCCCTAAGGCATACTTCTTACACAAGGAATGATTGATGCTGTGAAATTTCACTTTTGAAACCCTTTGTCAAGCTTTAGAGGCAGCAACAGAAAGATGACTTGATCTCTGGTGGGAATAAATTCTTTGCTTCTAAATGTACCCTGGAGATGTATTTTTGGGGTTTGGTATTACAGCATTCATGGAAGCAGCTTCCTGTTACTACCTAATTCTTATACATGCTGTCACTTTGGAATGTAGCCTCTGTGGTAGCTCAGATGGTAAAGAATCTTCCTGCAAAGCAGGAGACCTGGGTTTGATCCCTGGGTGAGGAAGATTCCCTAAAGAAGGAAATGGCAACCCACTCCAGTATTCTTGCCTGGAAAATCCCATGGACAGAAGAGCCTGATGGGCTAGAGTCCATGGGGTCACAAGGAGTTGGACACAACTGAGCAACTGATACTTTCACTTTGGAATGTATGATTGGTTAAGGAAACAGTCAAAAATGACAGCATTTGGCAGACGTGTCAGTTGCTTAGTTCTGAGTCTTTATCTATCAGTACTTGATCCATAGTTGTAAATGTCTAGTTCACAAGTACCTCCTTAATCAATCATCTTTGTTGCCATTATCAAAATACATCCATTTGTTTAATGTTTTACTTACCAGTCAGTTCAGTTCAGTTCAGTTCACTCAGTCATGTCCGACTCTTTGCGACCCCATGGACTGCAGCATGCCAAGCCTCCCTGTCCATCACCAACTCCCAGAGTTTACTCAAACTCATGTCCATTGAGTCGGTAATGTAACCTCAGATTTTTCCCTCTTTGTCAATATGTTCAACAAGTCCTTAACCTAGTTTTACAAAACAGTTTACAGCCCGGCCCTTCCCCACCTTTCTAGTTTTGTCCCTCTCTGCTCCCCCTCCTTCCTTTACAGCTAAAACCACACTGATGGTGTTTCAGGTCTCCAAATGCAGTCTCTTACAGTGTGTCCTTTCTCAACTGTTGGTGGCTTAGACTAATGCCCCTGCAGTGGAAATGGTGAGATGGCTGGATTTGGGATAGACACTGAAGTGGAGCCAAGTGATGGACTGAACTTGGGATCTGAGGGAAGAGAAGGGAAATACAAGGGTTCTCTTTGGAGCCTGTGATGATGACCTTGGTTTTCCATGGTGACCTTGACCTTCACTGTGGAGGTGACCTTCCTGCTTCTGTTTTAGGAGACCTTCAGTTTAAGGCTCTCTGGTCAAGGTCATCAGTGATGTCACAAGGAGATCCCAGTAGGAGATGTAAATCTGGCCACTTGTTTACATCTTGGTCTGACCTGGTTGCAGCTGATGACTCCTCTGGTAGGAGTAGAAACAATCCTCTAGCTTCAGGGCTGGAGAATCGTCCTCTGTTCTACACCCACCCCAGGTGTAAACCTTGTATTATTTTCTAGAGCTTTGGATTACCAGTCAACTTTCAATCAGCAAAAACACCATAAATATTATTCTTTCTCAAAACTTTGACTTTCGAGGCACCTGTTTTTCTTGATTGATTTAGAAATACAGGAATATGGGGAATGGATAAATTAGGAATTTGGGATTAATAGATACACACTACTACATGTAAACAACAAGGCATGACCTTGCTGGGATGTTAAATGAGTGCAATTGTGTGTTAGTTTGAACATTCTTTGGCATTGCCCTTCTTTGAAATTGGAATGAAAACTGACCTTTTCCAGTCTGGTGGACACTGCCAAGTTGAGACATGCAAATCAAAACTACAGTGAGATCTCGTACCAGTCAGAATGATGATCATCAAAAAAATCTACAAATAAATGCTAGAGAGGGTGTATAGAAAAGGGAGCCCTCCTACGTTGTGGGTAGAATGTAAATTTGTGTAGACACTATTGAAAAACTGGAGGGATTTTCCTGGTGGCCCAGTGGTAAAGAAACTGCCTTCCAATGTAGAGGACTTGGATTCAATCCCTAGTTGGGGACCTAAAGTCCCACATGCTCCAGACGACTAAGCCCACACACCACAACTACTGAGCTCGTGCATCACAATGAAGATCCCTCATGCCACAGCTAAGACCCAGCACAGCAACAAACAAACAAATGAAGAGAAACTATGAAGGTTCCATAAGAAGCTAAAAACAGCCCCTGTGTGATCCAACAATTCCACTCCTGGACATATACCCAGAGAAAAACATGGATACCTGCACCCCAGTGATCACTGAAACACTGTTTAGAATACTCAAGACATGGAAGCACCCAAATGTCAATTGACATATGAATGGATAAAGAAGATGTGATACATACACACAATGGAATATTGTGCTGTGCTGTGCTTAGTTGCTCAATTGTATCTGACTCTTTGTGACCTCATGGACTGTAGCCTGCCAGTCTCCTCTGTCCATGAGGATTTTCCAGGCAAGAATACAGCAGTGGATTTCCATGCCCTCGTTCAGGGGATTTTCCCAACCCAGGGATCAAACCCTGGTCTCCCGAATTGCAGCTAGATTCTTTACCGTCTGAGCTACCAGAGAAGCCCACAATGGAATATTACTTAGATATAAAAAAGAGAGAAATAATGCCATCTGCAGCAACATGGATGGACCAGGAGATGATCATATTAAATGAAGTAATTCAGACAGAGAAACACAAATGTCATATGATATCGCTTACATACAGAATTTAAAAAAAATAAAATAAAAAAATGATACAAATGAACTTATTTACAAAACAGAAACAAACTTACTAACATTGAGACCAGAGACCAAATTTATGGTTACCCAGGGGAATTGTGCAGGGAGGGATAGATTGAGTTTGGGACTGACATGCACATACTGCTCTATTTAAAATAGATGGCCAACAAGGACCTCCTGTATAGCATAGGAAACTCTGTTTAATGTTCTATGATGACTTGATTGGGGAAAATTTTTGAAAAAGAATGGAAACATGTATTTGATTCACTTTGCTGTAAACCTGAAACTACCACAACATTGTTAATCAACTATATTCCAATTTAATAAAAAGTTAAAAGTAAATATACTCCCATATAAAGTAAAAATTAAAAAAAGAAAATGAATCAAATTATTTTGCAATAGGTCCATTTAATTTTTATGTCTAAGACAGCTACCTAGATAAACACATCTTCATTGAGCTTATGTAACTGACTGACTTATCTCACTTAATGCATTTGTCCTTAACCAGTGGAGAGTGGCAAATGATTTGAGATTAGCATTCCTGGAGAGTTTCTCAGATCAAGGGATTGTTATCACACTAACTTAAATGTGTGGTTCAGTTTAGTTCAACTTGGGTTACAGGAAGAATGGGGAAAGAGTGAGAGATTATAGGAACATTTTCTTATAGATATAAAATATTAAAAAATAATTCAAAATTGTACCTATTTTTCTGTATATAAAATTTAGAGTTGCTTTATGTTTATGTGTTCTGAAATACCTAGAATCTTTGACAAAACTGGTAAGCATAGAGGCTACGTTGGTAAAATTCTATTCCTGGCCTTTTTTCAGTCTGTGTTCCAATGTAACTCTTGTAGTTCCTGACATAAGCATTGACCACACTGCACTCTGTTCCTGTCAGTGCCCCCTCCTCTCTGACTACCCCTTTTCTTTTTCTTCATGTCCAACATTTGACAATAAGTTTCAAGCCTTTATCTTCAACACTGGCTTGTTTGTCTTTCATTTTCCCTTTCGCACTTCCTCTTGCCCACAGCCATCAGGCATGTGGTCCTCCATGTCCACATCCCTAATCCTGTCACCCCTGTATCCCACTGCCTCAGCGGCTTCCCTTGCCAGCTATATCCGTTCCCTCCTTGGTCTTATCCTACAGTCTTGCCAAATTACACCATTGGGCAGTCACCCTGTCATACCCTGAATTTAGTTTCCTTTGTTTTTAACTTTTAATCAGCATGTATTGTGTGCCTGATTCCTGTCATGTACAATGTCAGAGTCCTGAGATGCAAAGTGAACATAGAAAACCATATAAACCTGCTCTGGAGGAGATCCCAAGCTAGCGATCAACCCTCTTGGTCCATTTGGTTGCCTGTGTCTGGGACCCACCTCCAATTCTGCATGTTCAAGGCTATTCATTCTTCAAGGCCCAGCTCTCTGCTCTCTGTCCTCCCTGAAACGTGTCCTCCAAGCCTCTGGCCAGAAGTCATTTATTCTGTTACTCAACTCCTCCTTGTCATGTGTTTTTTTTCTTGCATTATAGACACTTAAGTGCCGGGGACCAGCCCCGGCTGATCCAGGGAATTCGAAGCGGGGACGGCGTCGGCGAGGATCAGGAAACAATTGCTTAATTAAATGTTAATTAAGGATATAAAGAGTAATAGAATGAGGATAGCTCAGTAGGAAAATTCAGTGGAGAAAAGAGGCTGAAATAAGGATAGCTCAGTGAGGAAATTCAGTGTAGAAAAGAGGCTGAATAATTCAGACAGAAGGTAAGAGAAAGAACGACATGGTGAGACCAAGTTTCGGTGAACAAGGCCCGCACTTTATTTTCCAAAGTAGTTTTTATACCTTAAGTATGCATAGAGGATAATGGGGGAAGGGGTAGAGTCATGCAGTAAGCCAGGCTTTCTTCCTGCAAACTTATCATATGCAAAAGTTTAGGTGATTTGCATCATCTTCTGGCCCGGAGGCCTTTTTCTCTAAAGGTGATTATTCTCAAGTCAGGCGCCAGCCTCCAAAAAGCATTAGATAAAGTTGCATTCCTACAGAGCAAAGGTGTGGTGGGCTATAACAAGAAAAATAATTAACTCAAGGGTCCCAGGTTACAAACATTAAAGCTACTACTTACACCAACTATATTAATCAATACACTGCCAGGGACACAGCAGGTAAGGGATATGGAAACTTAGCAGCAAACATTGGCCCAACAAGTGAAAATCCCTTTACCAATACAATTTCTAATCAATCTTTTAACTACTCAAAAGAATCTGTGTTTAGACAGTTTAGAACATCTCCTGCCTCTCACAGTTGGGAGGCTCTGAACAATCACATGTGGCCGGAAAAACCTATTCAGGCAGGCTAGAGGATTTCCAAAGGAGTTTGTAGGTTAAACACTGTCACACCCAGGAATTATTAACTGGAGCTGTAAGCTAACTCTTTTTTCAGAGAGGTCGTGGGGGACAGCCCCCCGTAAAGTCAGAGGTGTAGGTGAAAGCACAAAGCAGAAAGTAGGCAGACTCTGGTTTCGGGGGTAGATTGCTCGAGAATTTCCAGGGAGACTCCTGAGGCTTGATCCCGCCTTTGCGTATGCCAAGCCTCCTTCCTCATGACCTTTGCCAGAGGCGGAGCTCACTCCCCGCACTTAAGGATTTTCTTCTCTCTCTCCTTTCAGTATAGGCTTCCTTATATATGTGTTTTCCTCTTCTAGAGCATCTGGCATAGTGCTATCAATGCAGTTAAATATGGTAAATGTTTGCTGAATAAATTTAGAAACTAATGAAAATTAACTTAAGTTTTCCTCAAATATGTTTTGACTGTGGGCCATTTCATATTTATTGTTCATGAAAGTTAAAATTAGTTTTCTTTTTTTGTGTGTGAATATATCCCAGGCACACAGTAAATAATTTGTGCCTGAGTATAATAAAATTACAGTTGAAAAGTAGACAGGATAAATGTTTATGTTTACATGCATATTTTCTTAAATTATAAACAAAGTTAATATTAGGTATTATCCATATGGAAAGATATTTTAGACTACTGAATGTTAAACTTCTCATGTCTCTTATTTTACTTATGGTAAATAATTTAACAGTGTCTTTTACTTGTAACTCTCATGCAGAGGAAGTAATGAAAGTTCAGTCCTAGATTCAAATCCCAGTTCTGCCATCTGCTGATTCTACTGCTTTGGCCAAAGTATTTAACTGCACATCAGTCTTCATCTGTGTCTGGTGGTGAACTTCTTGATAGACTGTCTTGTTCATCTTTAAATCTCCCATTCCTAGAACAGTGCTTTAGTGATAGATAGTCAGTGCTTACAGGATGGATGAATGGATAGGGAAGATGGAAGGAAAAAAGGAATAAATGGAAGAGTAGATTGATAGAAATCATGAACCTTGTTTGTCTACTCTTGAGAGACATTCTTGAGAATTAACAATGATGATTATAAAGTATATGAAACAGTAACTCACAGCTATTTTTATTTTCCATTCCAAATCCAAAGACTGCTATTTTAGTTATGGGATGCTTTCACGGATCTGATGGTTACTGTAGCCTTTGTTATACTCCATTTATATGGGAGGGCATCCCATCTCTCAAACCTTGTGAATCTGTCCACTTGAGGCTGTATTCATAATGCAGTTCACTTTAAGATACTGTACTTTGTTTAATGCCTATTAAAAGATTAATGAAGTGTATTGTATTTGCATTTTTAAAGTGTTTAAAAATTAAATTTTAAGTTCTTATAAATTATCAAGCATTGCAACAAACTATCACACTTCTGTCATTCCCCCACCTAAAACTGAAAATTCCCCTTATAAAATACAATGAGTTAGTAATGTCAACAACAAAAAAACTCACAATGTGAGAATTGTGAGTTGTTTCATATGGGGCAAAATGAGGACTGTGGCCCACGAGACAGCATTTCAGATCGCTCTGAGAAACTATTCCAAAGAGTAGAGGGTCAGTGTTAGATGTGATTGTAAAGCGGGATATGTGCAGTCAAGTACACCTTTTGGCAGAGGCTTGTTGCTAATCATGAAGAACAGATATTGCTGTTAATGGTTTTAGTGCTTTTCTAGATATGAGGAGATGCAAGTATTGGGCTAGATATGAGAAGATACAAGAATCAGGCTCACAAAAATCTTCTCCTAAAAGTATCTAAGTATCTGAAGATGTATTCTGCCAATTTTTCCCAGGGCACATAGTGTCTCATTCTGAGTCTTCACCCTGTACTCCTTTTAGGATGTGTTGAAGGTCAGTGGCTGAAGTGATTTGTGACCTAGTTCTCATAGAAGTAGAAGGCAAGTGCCAATTTTTAGTAGGACTAATACTGAAATGGCTCAAAGTGTTTTGACCAAAATGATCTTTCTACCATTTATATTATTAATCCAATTGTTTTTTGAGAGCACTAATTTTTTTTTTGGCTTTGAGTATTTTAGATATTAGCCAATTCTAATAACTACTCATCTCAGTGGCATTTATGTGTTTTAGACAATGTGAGAGAAATTGGAAAATTTACTATTCATTCAAATTTGAATAAAGTAGAAAGTTGGACAAGGACAAAATATTAATAATATTTTCATTAAAATATGTAAAGTCTTTATAGTCAGAGAACTCATTTTCACCAACTCTGAAGTGGTGATTCTTAAAGTTGTTGCTTTTGCAGAATGTAAAGTTGTTCATTGTATGAAGTAATGAATCTTTTGATCTCAGGCGACTCAGCCTGCAGCAGCTTGAAGAAGGATTTTGGTTCCCTGGACAGAGATTGAAGTCAGGCTGAGGCAGAGAAAGCTCTGAATCCCAGGCACCAGGCCTCAAGGGCCAGTAGCCAGTGACAAGGCCCTGGACTTCTGACTTTGTATAAATGAATTTACACAAGCAGATGGACAGTAGTGAAACAAAGTGCTCAGTAGGAGGGAAAATGATAACGTGTAGATAGTCACATGGGCAAGCTCAGAAAAAGAGTGGTACACTTGTGATAGGTAAAATCACTTATATGGGGCATTTTTTCTGGGTTTCCTTTGGACAATCATCTTGTTTTATCTGACTCGGAGTCTGTACTTGGTTTATCTCAAGGTCCTCCCATGTGTGTGCATACATCCCTTAGGTAAGATGGATCCTGGAGAAGAGGCTTATGGGTAGGTTAACATCACCTACAGTGGCGTGGTGACCCCTCCCTTTTTGACCCTTAAGGAACATTTCTGCACACGTGTAGGTAGGAAGGTCTTCTTAACCTTGAGAATGAGAAAATGTGGCCTGTTTATCTTTTATCTGGGCAGAGCTCAGCTTCTCCTCCCTCCTGCTATTGTCTTCTTCTTGGAGTATCTGTCCAGAGAGGACAAACTCCAGCTGGGCAGCCTGGGGCCCATCTGTCTGCTGCCCCAATTTCATACTTATTTACTTAGTCTTTGGCATGAGATAGACCTGTGTTTTAAAATTGTGTTTGTTTTTTTTTTCTTCTTCAATGTCAAGGGGAGTAGTTATATATTCTATGTTTAAGTAAAATTGCACATTGAGGGCATCTAAATTGGCATGCCAAATTATAGGACATTTTAATAATTAGGTGGATGTGACAGATTCAATTATTCTTCAATTCTTTTGAGAAAGATGCCTTTAGCAGTGATGCACAGTAGTTAAAAAAGGTTAGTGGGAAAATGGCCTTTATGAGACTTGATGAACAATTCCCACTAAATGACATAGGATGGATTAAGTACAATACCTAGATGTGAAACACAACCTGTGTCTTGCTTAGAGTTTCAGGGTATTTTCTTAAGATACATTTACTCTAGTAGTGGTAGTGGTAGTAGTCACTCAGTCATGCCTGATTCTTTGCAACCGCATGAACTGCAGCTCGCCAGGTTCCTCTGTCCATGGGATTTCTCCAGGCAAGAATACTGGAGTGGGTAGGTATTCTCTTCTCTGGGGGATCTTCACAACCCAGGAATGGAACCTGGGTCTCCTACGTTGGAAGCATTTTCTTTACTGTCTAAGCTACCAGGAAACCACTTCACATCAAAACTGTTTTCCTGGGTACATCATGTAGGTCAATTGTTTCAGACTCTTCCTTCCCTCTGAAACTATTAAGCAAAGCCACCAACAGGTAGAAAGACAGAGTTAAGAGCCCCCTCCTCTCCCTTTCAGCATCCAATTAGTGGACATATTAATGAGCAATAAAGTGGCTGAAAAGTAGGCAGTTGGAAAAAGGAAAGAAGCAAGGAAAGATAATTTGTGACAAAAGAGATTTAGAGCCTCAGCAATCCAGACTGGGCTTCCCTGTGTGCTATGCCAGGCTGTGATCACTGGAATTTGGAGCCCAATTTCTTTCTTGCTTCTTTAGTCTTATCCAAAGAGAAAACTGGATTTCTACAGACTTATTCTATGCAAAGCAGCTCTGCTACAGCTGCTTAAGTAGGAGCTCTTTTTGCCAGCCTTTCACTCTCAGAATAATATACTACAACCACAGCCAAATTCAAGAAGTATCTTAACCTCTCTGACAAGAGATTTAGTGCTGTTTTCAGTTCAGTTCAGTCCGACTCTTTGTGATACCATGGACTGCAGCACGCAGGCCTCCCTGTCCATCACCAATTCCTGGAGTTTACTCAAACTCTTGTCCATTGAGTCAGTGATGCCATCCAACCATCCCATCCTCTGTCATCCCCTTCTAATTCCACTTTCAATCTTTCCCAGCATCAGGGTCTTTTCAAATGAGTCAGTTCTTCACATCAGATAGCCAAAGTTCAGCTTTAGCATCAGTCCTTCCAATGAATATTCAGGGCTTATTTCCTTTAGGTTGGACTGGTTGGAGCTCCTTGCAGTTCCAAGGAACTCTCAAAAGTCTCCTCCAACACCACAGTTCAAAAGCATAGATTCTTCAGTGCTCAGCTTTCTTTATAGTCCAACTCTCATATCCATACATGACTACCGGGAAAACAGTATCTTTGACTAGATAGACCTTAGTTGCAAAGTAATGTCTCTGCTTTTAAATATGCTGTAAAGATTGCCCATAACTTTTATTCCAAGGAGCAAGTGGCTTTTAATTTCATGGCTGCAGTCACCATCTGCAGTGATTTTGGAACTCCCCAAAATTAAGTCTGTCACAGTTTCCATTGTTTCCCCATCTATTTGCCATGAAGTGATGGGACCAGATGCTATGAGCTTAGTTTTATGAATGTTGGGTTTTAAGCCAACTTTTTCACTCTTCTCATTCACTTTCATCAAGAAGCTCTTTAGGTCTTCACTTACTGCCATAAGGGTGGTGTCATCTGCATATCTGAGGTTATTGATATTTCTCCCAGCAATCTTGACAACAGCTTGTGCTTCATCCATCCCAGCATTTCTCATGATGTATACTGCATATAAGTTAAATAAGCAGAGGCCTCTCGCCTTCTGAGATGATCCACACTCTGTCCCTTGAGTGTGTTTCTGCTATAGCCACTCTTGCCTTTTGAGATGGCCTGCTGTCTGTCTATAGAATCTGGATGTGTGTGTTCAGTTGCTCAGTCATGTCCAACTCTTTGTGACCCCAAGGACTGTGGCCTGCCAGGCTCCTCTGTCCATGGGATTTTCCAGGCAAGAATACTGGAGTGGGTTGTCATTTCCTTCTCCAGGGAAACAAAACATAGTAATAGCTAAATCAGTGAATTCCTTGAAAATGAGGACTTGATAAAGTTTAGCTGAAATAGAAGAATCTGTCATGAAAACACTGTAAGAAGGTAGTTTTCCTAAGATTTTGTGATTCTTGCTACAGTAAGGTGAAGAAGAAATCTATGGACCAATATTCCAGAACATATTCTTAAGGCTTCCATACCATATAAGTACTGAGAGTGAAGTTTTTGACTAATAACTGTTTTATTGGAACACATTCTTATCAAGTATACAATAGAGATACAATAGAATCTTTATCTCTCTAAACAAATCCACTTCTTCACTATCACTTTGTCTCTCACTGAATTCTTTCTGAGCTGAGACATAAAGCACCTGAACTTCAGTACGTCCAGACACCAGGTGAGTGATTCTAATTAAAAGACCGTGGGTTCAAGTCCCAGTCGGAGGTTGCACGGTTTCATTAGGATTTTGCCTGGTAAAACAAGGTGATCAAACCATTTACACAGCACAAGGCCTACCACCTAAATAGATTCTCTCCATTTTTCTCCTCCTGCCTCTTTCTAAAATATTGTCTGAGTTACTACAGTATGTTACTTGGATACATTGCATGCTGCTAATGGGTTTCTTTCTGCTGATTAACAGGTTTTGGATTCAGGGACAGTGAAAGAATACAGTCCACCACATGATTTGCTGCAAAACAGTAAGAGCCTATTTTACAAGATGGTGCAACAACTGGGTGGGGCTGAGGCCACTGCCCTCACTGAAAGAGCCAAACAGGTGAGGCTGCTGCAGGGAGTTGTAATTGAAGTTTGTCTCCAGGGTTCACACTCTTCACCTGATCTCCAGCAGGCATCTGGTAACAAGTACTCTGTGCCCTTTTCAATCAGAAGCCTCTGGAGACTAAGCATCATGACTGAGTCTTAATAATACTTTTCAGGCTGAAGGCAGGTCTCCTGAGAATCTGCGGCAGTGCTGGGGGTGGGGTCAGAATGTGTGCAGTCATGTGTGCATGAGAGAGATTTTGTATTGCAGAGTCCAGGTGGTTGAACTCTGGCTTTAGATTCTTACAGAACACTTTGCAGATCCTTTACATTTCATTCTGATAGGTGCTCAGTACATTTTTTTCAAATTTAAATTTATTATTAATTGGATGATAATTGCTTTACAATATTGTGTTGATTTCTGCTGTATATCAACATGAATCAGCCATGGTATGCATAAGTCCCCTCTCTCTTGAGTCTCCCTGCCACCACATTCCATCCTGCTAAGTTGTCACAGAGCAGTGGATTTGAGCTCCCTGCTGCTGCTGCTGCTGCTAAGTCGCTTCAGTCGTGTCTGACTCTGTGCGACCCCATAGACGGCCGCCCGCCAGGCTCAGCCATCCCTGGGATTCTCCAGGCAAGAACACTGGAGTGGGTTGCCATTTCCTTCTCCAGAGCTCCCTGCATGATACTGCAAATTTCCACTGGCTATGTCTGCATCTCCATTGCTGCTCTGCAGATAGGTTTATCAATACCATCTTTCTAGAGTCCATATATATGCACAAATATATATTTGTTTTTCTCTTTCTGACTGACTTCACTCTGTTTAATATGTTCTTGGTTCATCCACCTCATTAGAATTGAGTCAAATGCATTCCTTTTTATGGCTGAGTAATATTGTGTATTACTCACACATCATGAGAGTACATCATGAGAAAAACTGGGCTGGAAGAAGCACAAGCTGGAATCAAGATTGCCGGGAGAAATATCAATAACCTCAGATATACAGATGACACCACCTTTATGGCAGAAAGTGAAGAAGAACTAAAAAGCCTCTTGATGAAAGTGAAAGAGGAGAGTGAAAAAGCTGGCTTAAAGCTCAACATTCAGAAAACTAAGATCATGGCATCTGGTCCCATCACTTCATGGTAAATAGATGGGGAAACAGAGGAAACAGTGTAAGACTTTATTTTTTGGGGCTCCAAAATCACTGAAGATGGTGATTGCAGCCATGAAATTAAAAGACACTTACTTCTCAAAAGGAAAGTTATGACCAACCTAGACAGCATATTAAAAGCAGAGACATTACTTTGTCAAAAAAGTTCCGTCTAGTCAAGGATATGGTTTTTCCAGTAGTCATGTATGGATTTGAGAGTTGGACTGTGAAGAAAGCTAAGTGCTGAAGAATTGATGCTTTTGAACTGTGGTGTTGGAGAAGACTCGAGAGTCCCTTGGACTGCAAGGAGATCCAACCAGTCCATCCTAGAGGAGATCAGTCCTGGGTGTTCATTGGAAGGACTAATGTTGAAGTTGGAACTCCAATACTTTGGCCACCTCATGCAAAGAGTTGACTCATTGGAAAAGACCCTGATGCTGGGAGGGATTGAGGGCAGGAGGTGAAGCGGATGACAGAGGATGAGATGGCTGGATGGCATCACCGACTCGACGGACATGAGTTTGGGTAAACTCCTGGAGTTGGTGATGGACAGGGAGGCCTGGCATGCTGTGGTTCATGGGGTCGCAAAGAGTCAGACACAACTGAGCGACTGAACTGAACTGAATATTGTGTGTATGTAGCACAACCCCTGTATTTATTCATCTGTTGATGGACATCTAGGTTGCCTTCATGTCCTAGCTATTGTAAATATGCTGCAGAGAACATTGTGGTACGTGTGTCTTTTTCAATGATGAAACCGTACCCCAGGGTGTATACCCAGTAGTGGGATTGTTGGGTCATATGGTAGTTTATTCCTAGTTTTTGAGGAATCTCCATACTGTTCTCCATAGTGGCCATATCAGTTTACATTCCCACCAAGAGTGCAAGAGAGTTCCCTTTGGTTCACACCCTCTCCAGCATTTGTTTGTAGATTTTTTGATGCTGGCCATTCTGAACAGTGTGGTGTGATACCTGACTGTACTTTTGATTTGCATTTCTCTAATAATGAGAGATGTTAAGCATCTCTTCATATGTTTATTAGCAATTTGTATGTCTTCTTTAGAAAAGTCTCTGTTTAGGTTTCCTGCCCAATTTTTGATTGGGTAGTTTATTTTTTTGTTATTGAGCTGAATGAGCTGCTTATATATTTTGGAGGATAATCCTTTGTTAGTTGTTTCTTTTGTTATTATTTTCTCCCATTCTGAGGGTTGTCTTTTCACCTTGCTTATAGTTTCCGTCACAGTGCAAAAGCTTTTAAGTAGGTGCCATTTGTTTTCTTTTATTTCCATTACTCGAAGAGGCTCTTGTCAAAGAGTGTTCTGCCTATGTTTTTCTCTAAGAGTTTTTATAGTTTCTGGTCCTACATTTAGGTCTTTAATCCAATTTGAGTTTCTTTTTAATGTATGGTGTTAGGGAGTGTTCTAATTTCATTCTTTTATGTGTAGATGTCCAGTTTTCCCAGCACCACTTATTGAAGAAACTGTCTTTTCTCCATTGTATATTCTTGCCTCCTTTGTTAAAGATAAAGTGCCCACAGGTGCCTGGGTTTATCTCTGAGCTTTCCATCCTCTTCCACTGGTCTGCATTTCTGTTTTTGTGCCAGTACTCTGCTGTCTGATGACTTTAGCTTTATAGACTGAAGTCAGGAAGGTTGATCCCTCCAGTTCCATTCTTCTTTCTCAAGATTGTTTTGGCTCTCAGTACATTTTGGATGTAAGTGCTATCAAGGAACAGCTAGTTGACAAGTCTAGACAGCATATGGAAAAGCAGAGACATCATTTTGCCCACAAAAGTCCATATAGTCAAAGTGATAGCTTTTCCAATTGTCATGTATGGATGTGAGAGTTAGTCCATAAAGAAGGCTGAGCCCTAAAGAATTAATGCTTTTGAATTGTGGTGCTGGAGAAGACTTTAGAGAGCTCCTTGGCCTGCAAAGAGATTAAACCAGTCAATCCTAAAGGAGATCAATCCTGAATATTCATTGGAAGGACTGATATTGAAGCTGAAGCTCCAATAATTTGGCCACCTGATGTGAAAATCCAACTGTTTCGAAAAGACTGATGCTGGGAAAGATTGAATGCAAAAGGAGAAGAGAGGCAGATTACATGATGGTTAGATAGCATCACCGACACAATGGATTGAGCAAACTCCAGGAGACAGTGGAGGACAGAGGAGCCTGGCATGCTATAGTCCATGTGGTCACAAAGAATCAGACATAACCTAGCAACTGAACAACAAAAACACACAAATGTAGCTTACCAATAAATATTGTTAAATTAGTTGCAAGATTGTTAGGCCAGGAATCAACAAGCTTTTTAATTCTATGACCTATGCCTCTTTTTATACAAATATTACAGTTGATTTGAAACACTGAAAGAACAGATTTCTAATTCTGTGTCTGCTACAAACTAGCATAACATTAATTATGTGTATAGAGCCACTATATATGTGACTTTTGTGGGCAAAGTGATGTCTCTGCTTTTCCATATGCTGTCTAGGTTTGTCATATCTTTCCTTCCAAGGAGCAAGCATCTTTTAACTTCCTGGGTGTAGTCACTGTCCACAGTGATTTTGGAGCCTAAGAAAATAAAGTCTGTCACTGCTTCCACTTTTACTCTTCCTATTTGCAATGAAGTGATGGAACAGGATGCCATGATCTTAGTGTTTTAATGATGAGTGGCAAGGTATATGGTTATGTATATAGGGCCACCTTCCTCTTAAGGCACTTCCTCATCTTAAATACAGGTGTTGAAGCCAATATCTTATGTTATCTGGACCCATCTAGAATTCAGTAATCTATTTCTCACTACTCAATGTTTGATTATATGTAATGAAAACACATTTTTAAATTGAGGATTTTGATACATAGTTGGGGATATATCCCTCTGATGTGAAATGCCTAAGGTCAAAAGAACAAAAGGGTTTGTGGGATTTCTGGCTGTTTTGTGGTTAGGTTTACAGGGACTCACAAATACTTGTCATAACTTAGGAGGGAAGCTCTAAATGGGAGACACTATAGTGGAGGAAAGTGCTCTGTGAATTTCAGGCATAAAAAATATAGGGCTCCAAGTGCAGTTTCCCTACATTTACATAAAATGTAAGTACTTCTGAAAAGCTTAGAACACAATCTTTGTTGTCCCCAATCTAGGCTTGAACAAGCCAAATTTGTCAACTCTTCCAACAGCTCTGTGATCATGGACAATTTCCTACCCTCTTAACAGTGGAAAGTACAGATCTTCTTCTAAGGAGAAAGAATAAGAAGAAACATTGACAGAGGGAATATAGGCTATTTTCTATTTATTTTTATGTTTTTAGGCTGTCACCTCAGTTATCACATTTTTTCAATGAGACCTCAGTTATCACATTTGTACAGTCAATTACTATCACCTCACCTTTGCTAGAAAGATTCTACGTGACCTGAATGTTACTCTTTGAGCACCTTTCTCACATCATATACAGTGCTTAGTGCTCTCACACACCTCATCTCTGAGAAAATGCTTTGCATACCTTTAAACACCATCCAGACTATAGAATTAAGGTATTGTGAATTCATAACTTATTCTGGTGACAACTTCCATCTTCCAGAAGATATAGGAAGCATAAGGGGGTAACTGGAACTAATTCTTCTGGTTTGTTTTGGGAGTTGAATCTGAACTTTACTGGTGGGACCCAAATTTAAAATCAGAGCAGCACATTTGAGGAACAAGTCACTGCATACAATATTAAAGAGTAGAAATGCAATTGTAGAGGCATTTCACACACAGAAAGTAATAAAGCAAAGACTGAGCAAGCAGATGGTATCATCACAGGAAAGGAGATCTCTAGAGTGCTAAATTGAGGTTTTGGTAGAGCAAACAGACCAACTCTCTAACTGGACATAATACTAAACAACAAAGACTTATGGAGAAAATGATATTAGTATTATGTATGATTTTTCTTCACAAATTAGAAAACACAGGTGACCTACACTTTTTCCCAGTAGATCTTTCTAGATCCAATGAACAATATTCCACCTTTCTTCCCTCCAACTCTCATATTTCATAGCTTTCCTTCCAAGGAGCAAGCGTCTTTTAATTTCTTGACTGTAGTCATTGTCCACAGTGAATTTGAAACCCAAGAAAATCTGTCACTGCTTCCACTGTTACCCTGTCTATTTGCAATGAAGTGATGGGACAGGATGTGATTATCTTACTGTTTTTAATGTTGAGTGGCAAGCCAGCTTTTCACTCTCCTTTTTCACCCTCATCAAGAGGTTCTTTTAGCTTCTCTCCACTTACTACCATTAGAATGGTATCATCTGCCTATCTGAGATTGTTGTTATTTCTCCCGGCATTCTTGATTCCAACTCATGACTCACCCAACCTGGCATTTCACATGATCTACCCTGCATTTAAGTTAAATAAACAGAGTGACAATATATAGCCTTGATGTACTCCTTTCCCAGTTTTGAACCAGTCCATTTTTCCATGTCTGGTTCTAACTGTTTCTTCTGGACCCGCGTACAGGTTTCTCAGGAGGCAGGTAAAGTGGATTGGTACTTCCATCTCTTAAAGAATTTTCTACAGTTTGTTGTCGTCCACACAGTCAAAGGCTTTAGTGTAGTCAAAGAAGCAGAAGTAGATGTTTTACTGGGACCCCCTTGCTTTCTCCATGATCCAACAAATGTTGGCAATTTGATCTATAGTTCCTCTGCCTTTTCTAAACTTATCTTGTATGTCTGTAAGTTCTTGGTTTATGTACTGCAGAAGCCTAGCTTAAAGGATTTTGAACATAACCTTGCTAGCATGGGAAATGAGTGCAACTGTGCAGTGATTTGAACATTCTTTGGCATTGCTCTTCTTTGGAATTAGAATAAAAATTGACCTTTCCCAGTCCTGTGGCAGCTGGTGTTTTCCAAATTTGCCCTATTGAGTGCAGTACTTTAGCAGCAGTATCTTTTAAGATTTTAAATAGCTCAGCTAGAATTCCAACACCTTCACTGGTTTTGGTCATAGGAATGCTTCCTAAAACCCACCGACTTCACACTCCAGGATATCCAGTTCTAGGTGAGTGACCACACCATTGTGATTATCTGGATGGTTAAGACCTTTCTTGTATAGTTCTTCTGTGTATTCTTGCCACTTCTTAATCTCTTCTGCTTCTGTTAGGTCCTTGAGTTTTCTGTCCCTTATCATGCCCATCCTTGCATGAAATGTTTCCTTGATAGCTCCAATTTTCTTGAAAGAGATCTCTAGTCTTTCCCATTCTTTTCCTCCCTTTCTTTGCATTGTTCATTTAAGAAGACCTTCTTTTCTCTCCTTGTTATTCTGTGGAAACTCTGCATTCAGTTATATATATCTTTCTCTTTCTCCTTTGCCTTTTGCTTCTCTTCTTTCCCTGGCTATTTGTGAAGGCTCCTCAGACAACCACTTTGCCTTCTTGCATTTCTTTTTCTTTGGGATGGTTTTGATCACTACCTCCCATACACTGTTACAGACCTCCGTTCATAGTTCTTCAGATGCTCTGTCTACCAGATCTTATCCTTCGAATCTATTCATCACCTCCACTGTATAATTATAAGAGATTTGATTTAGGTCATAGCTGAATTGCCTAGTGATTTTCTCTACTTCCTTCTATTTACGTTTGAATTTTGCAATAAGCAGCTGATGACCTGAGTCACAGTCAGCTCCAGTTCTTGTTTTGCTGACCGTGTAGAGTTTCTCCATCTTTGACTGCAAAGAACATAATCATCTGATTTCAATTTTGACCAGCTGGTGATGTCCATGTGCACAGTCATCTGCTGGGCTGTTGGAAAAGGGTGTTTGCTTGACTAATATGTTCTTTTGGCAAAACTTTGTTAGCCTTTGTCCTGCTTCATTTTGTACTCCAAGGCCAAACTTGCCTATTACATTAGGTATCTCTTGACTTCCTATCTTTGCGTTCCAATCCCCTATGATGAAAAGGATGTCTTTTTTTTTTTTTTTTTTTTAATGTTGGTTCAGGTCTTGTAGGTCTTCATAGAACCGGTCAGCTTCAGCTTCTTTGGCATCAGTGGTTGGGTCATAGACTTGGATTACATGTTGAATGGTTTGTTTTGGAAACGAACCAAGATCATTGTTATTTTTGAGATTGCACCCAAGTACTACATTTTGGACTCTTTTGTTGACCACGAGGGCTACTATATTTCTTTTAAGGGATTCTTGTCCACAGTTGTACATATGATGGTCATCTGAGTTAGATTCACCTGTTCCTTTCCAGTTTAGTTCACTGACTTCTAAAATGTTGATGTTCACTCTTGCCATCTCCTGTTTGACCACTTTGAATTTACCTTGATTTTTGGACCTAACATGCCAGGTTCTTATGCAATATTGTTCTTTATAGCATCAAACTTCACTTTCCCCAGCAGATGCATCCACTACTGAGCATCGTTTCCACTTTGGCCCAGTACTTAATTCATCCTGGAGCTATTAGCAATTGTTGTCCCCTCTTCCTCAGTAGCTTATTGGACAGCTTCCAACCCGAGGGGCTCATCTTCTGGTGTCATACTTTTTGCCTTTTCATACTGTTCATGGGGTTCTCCAGGCAAGAATACTGGAGTGGGTTGCCATTTCCTTCTCCAGGAAATATACACAAACTACATTTGTGTGTTGTTGTTGTTCAGTCAGTCATGTCCGACTATTTGTGTAGTTCTTTATAATTTATTTTACATAGTTCTTACATGGATGATTTCACTTTATTCTCATGATGGTCTTTTATTTTTAGTCCCACATCATGGATGAGGTGACTGGGTCAAGGGTTCACTGAAGGTCAGAGAGCTGGTCCAGGGAGCACATTATTTATGTATTTTATAGATCCTATACTACTTTATTATTATTGTTATTCCTTCTGCTTTCCTTTGGATTAAGTGATTTTTTCTAGGTCATATATTAATATTTGCAGGGCATCACTTCAAGCTAGAGGGGATTCTCTCTATTTAGTACAGAATCTTCTTATAACCAAAAGAGAGAGAGAGAGACAGAGAGGATAAGCAAGCTAGAGAGAAATTGAGAATGAATATTCCCTAGCCTGCAGACATGGGTGGTTTACAATCATGCTTGAGTTTCAGAATTTCTCTTCTCCAAGGTCCTTCACAGTGTATATGTTTCACACAAACACAGTGTTTTTTTTTTTTTTTTTTTTATGATACCTCATTGAAATACCTTAGAATTCACCAGTTAGTTGGAGAACTGCCCACTCATGATAGCTGAGATCTGTTTCTCTTAGGTAGCCTCTGTTTGTCTTGCCACAGCTGATTGTATCCTGTTGTCTAAGGCAGCCTGTTGAGATCTTTTTGTCTTTTGAAGTTTCAAATGACTCCTGATTTCATCAAGGATTACCCTTATTTTTTATCTACCAATATCTTTGCTGTTTAGGGTGATTTCTGAGAGGATAAGGGGAGAGAAAATTCACTATTCAGTTAATCAAAAAGCAGAAATCTTAACTCTCTAATACTCTTTAACTTTGATAATATACCTGCCAATATGTATACAAAGTTGCATGCATATTAAGTTGCTTCAGTTGTGTCCAACTCTTTGTGATGCCATGGACTATAATCGGCTAGGCTCTTCTGTCTATGGGATTTTCCAGGCAAGACTACTGGAGTGGATTGCCATTTCCTTCTACAGGGGAATTTTCCAGGCTCAAGGATTGAACCCACATCTCCTGAGGCTCCTGCATTGGCAGCAGATTCTTTATCATTAGCGCTAGCTGGAAAGACTGTACACAAAGTTAGACTTGCTTTAAAGATGAGAAATTTTAGAGGAGAACATAGGCAGAACACTCTCCGACATACATCACAGCAGGATCCTCTATGACCCATCTCCCAGAATATTGGAAATAAAAGCAAAAATAAACAAATGGGACCTAATTAAACTTAAAAGCTTCTGCACATCAAAGGAAACTATTAGGAAGGTGAAAAGGCAGCCTTCAGAATGGGAGAAAATAATAGCAAATGAAGCAACTGACAAACAACTAATCTCAAAAATATACAAGCAACTCCTACAGCTCAACTCCAGAAAAATAAATGACCCAATCAAAAAATGGGCCAAAGAACTAAATAGACATTTCTCCAAAGAAGACATACAGATGGCTAACAAACACATGAAAAGATGCTCAACATCACTCATTATCAGAGAAATGCAAATCAAAACCACTATGAGGTACCATTTCACGCCAGTCAGAATGGCTGCAATCCAAAAGTCTACAAGCAATAAATGCTGGAGAGGGTGTGGAGAAAAGGGAACCCTCTTACACTGTTGGTGGGAATGCAAACTAGTCCAGCCACTATGGAGAACAATGTGGAGATTCCTTAAAAAACTGGAAATAGAACTGCCTTATGATCCAGCAACCCCACTGCTGGGCATACACACTGAGGAAACCAGAAGGGAAAGAGACACGTGTACCCCAATGTTCATTGCAGCCCTGTTTATAATAGCCAGGACATGGAAGCAACCTAGATGCCCATCAGCAGATGAATGGATAAGAAAGCAGTGGTACATATACACAATGGAGTATTACTCAGCCATTAAAAAGAATACATTTGAATCAGTTCTAATGAGGTGGATGAAACTGGAGCCTATTATACAGAGTAAATTAAGCCAGAAAGAAAAACACCAATACAGTATACTAACGCATATATATGGAATTTAGAAAGATGGTAACAATAACCCTGTGTACGAGACAGCAAAAGAGACACTGATGTATAGATCAGTCTTATGGACTCTGTGGGAGAGGGAGAGGGTGGGGAGATTTGGGAGAATGGCAATGAAACATGTATAATATCATGTATGAAACGAGTTGCCAGTCCAGGTTCAATGCATGATACTGGATGCTTAGGGCTGGTGCACTGGGACGACCCAGAGTGATGGTATGTGGAGGTAGGTGGGAGGAGGCTTCAGGATGGGGAACACAGGTATACCTGTGGCGGATTCATTTCGGTATTTGGCAAAACTAATACAATATTGTAAAGTTTAAAAAGAAAATAAAATTTAAAAAAAATAAAGAAAGAAAGAAAAAAAAAATAAAGATGAGAAATTTAACCTAGAGTAATGGAAGCAAAAGCAAAAGTAAAAAAGTGGGACCTAAGCAACTTAAAAGCTTTTGCAGAGCAAAGGAAACCATAAACAGAGTGAAAAGACAGTCTATGGAGTGGGAGAAAATAGTTGTAAACTATGAGACTGACAACAGCTTAATTTCCAAAATATATGAAAAGTTCTTACAACTCATAAACAACAAAAAAATACAACTCAATAGAAAAACGGGCATAAGAACTAAACAGACATTTCTTCAAAGAAGATGTACAGATGGTCAACAGCCATATGAAAAGATGCTCAACATCATTAATGATTAGGAAATCCAGTTCAAAACTATAATGAGGTATCACCTCACACTGGTCAGAATGGACATCATTTAGAAGTCTACAAATAATAAATGATGAAGAGGGTATAAAAGAAAGGTACCTTCTTATATTGTTGATGTGATTACAAATTGGTACAGTCACAGTATGGAATTGCAGAACAGTATGGAAATTCCAGATTGCAGAACAGTCTGGAAATTCCTCAAAAAAACTAAAAATAGAGTTGCCATTTTATCCAGCAATCTCACTCCTGGGAATATCCCCAGACAAAACTATAATTCAAAAAGATACATGCATCCTTGTGTTCATAGCAGCAGTACTAAGAATAGCCAAGATGTGAAAGCAACCTAAATGCCTGCTGGCAGATGAACGGGTGAAGAAGATACAGTATTACAGTATGTGTATATACATATACATACATCTTCTTTATCTATTCATTCATCTAGGTTTGTGATACATACATATATAGACACATGCATATACTGTATATACACATACAATGGAATATTATTCAGCCATGAAAGAGAATGAAATAATGCCATTTGCAGTAACATGGATGGACCTAGAGATTATCATACTGTGTGAAGCAGAGAAACACAAAAATCATATAGCACTTATATGTAGAATTAATTTAAAAAAATGAACTTATTTATAAAACTCACAGAAATAGAAAATGAACTTAAGGTTAATAAAAGGGAAAGGAGAGAGAGGGATAAATTAGAAGTTTAGGATTATCAGATACATACTTTCACATATAAAATAGACAATGACCTACTGTATAACATCAGGAACTATATTCAATATGTTGTAATAACCTACAATGGAAAAAGAATCTGAAAAAGAATGTGTGTGTATAAGTGAACCACTTTGCTGTACACTAGAAACTAAAACACTATAAATCAGCTATATACTTCAATGAAATAATTATTTAGCCAATTAATTAAAAAGAGAGGAGTTTGAGGATTATTGGGATTGAAGTAGGGCCATGTAGCTCAGTAAGAATGAATGGTCAGAGTCTTGAGCCATAATTCTCTATATATTGAACCATTGATTCAGTATATTCAATATATTGATTCCTTTATCCATGCAGGAAAGCTTTTATTGCTCTATTGCTTTTAGTGATATCTAATTCCATGATGGTAGCTTTGTTTACAAGCTGGAGTATAAATACTAAATTTCAACCTATACTGGAGGAACTATAATGAACCAAACCCAAGAGAAAAACCGAAAATGATTCAAGAAACCCAGTATTGGGTCCTTTGTTCTGCTTGCCTTGAATTTGAACTTTTTTGACATCATCTTTTTCAATCTTCATAACCATGCTGAGCTGCCAGTATTATCCTTTAGATGGAGAAACTGAGGTAGGAGAAGCTAAATGACTTCTTAAAGTCCCAGGTTAGAAAGTGTTAGTAATCCTTTATCATATTAAGTGAATTAATTGTGTCTTAACTTCTACTCTGGGCTTCTGTAAAGATAAAATCAAATGATTAACAAAAGGGCTTCCCAGATGTTTTGCTTTCATCCCATAAATCATGTGATATTGCTACTTTCTGTGGACTAAGGGGCCACATCTCTGAGCAGCATTGTAATCACACCCAACACTTAGTTCAGCCTGTTTTCAACCTGCAGTTTGTAGCCATCTCTTAGTTCCTATGAGGTAGGTCACTGTCTTGTTTCACCAATGAGGCAGCTGGTGCAGAGTGTGCTTAAATGATCTTTCCAGGGTCAGCAGTGGTCCCAAGAGAGAGAGGTGAGACTGGGCTTCTCCATCCCAGGCTCAGCAGAGACCATGAGGTCTCTGCTAACAAGTGTTCAGTCACCTCAACGCCCTTCGTAACCTACTCTTGAAAAAGATGCCTTCTCTCACTCCTGCTGTCAGCCAGAGTGTGGTCTACACCAGGACAACAGATGGGAGAGAGGAAAGTCAAATCAAGGATTTTATACACAGGAAGCTTGTTTCATTATTTAGTTTCAAGTATTTTAGACTATGAAGTGAAAATCATTTTGGTTAAAAGTTGCTGCTAATAACATTTTTTAAAATAAAAAAATTATTTTGAGAAGGGCTATAGGGGAAGGAGCCAGCTAGTTTTGGGAGGACTGTCAACCAGGAGAAAAAGAATTATATTTCCATGTGTTTTTTTTTTTTTTTCATGTGTTCTTTTGGCTGTTTTTAGTTTCACAAAGAGAGTACATAAATATATAACCATACAAGCATGGCTAGCTTAAAAAAATGGAGGAGAGAGATGATACGCAATTAGCTCCCAAAAGCCTGACTTTTAAATCCTTGCATTTTGAATCAAAATAGTCTCAGATTTCACCCAGTGGAATCCAGGTATTTTTGGAGAATTTTATTTTTCTCCTTAAGTGGTCTTTTAATATATAGACCACTTAAGGGGTCTATATATAGTGGTCTTTTAGTATATAATTTCATATGCAGTGCTGTTTTGAGGATAGCAAGTATGCAAGCAAGAAGAGGAAAAGAAAGTACACCTAATATGAAGGTAGGGGTCTCAGAACTTTGGTATTCATGTATGAAGTCCATTATCTCTCATGATAACTTTGTTAACAACATCCACAAATGAACTTGGAGTCATCTTTTGTAAAATAGATCTGGAATCATATGACAAGAATGAGTCTCACATAGATGGTACATTTTCTGGTTTAAAGACAAAAGTTTTCACATTCTTCTTTGGGGAAAAATTACTTTTGAAGTCTTTTCTTCACCCAGACACTTTTAGAGATAAGAGCTCACAAGTCTTGACATTATTTCATTTTGTTATGTGCATCTGTCAAGAAACTGAGATAGGATACAGCTACTCAAAAGTGATGGTTGTGAAACAGTGAAACTTGACAGCATTTCATTTCCTTTGTGTTCTGATTATACATTCATCAAAAAGCCTGTCTCTTCCAGTTCAGCTAGAAATTGATAGAATTCAAAAAATCAAGCTGGCAAAGAACTGTCCTATTTTGGGTATCATCTTACCTTTTAGAGAAGTTGCTTGGTTGAGTCATTGTTAAAGCTTCAGATTCTTCTTTCATTCTTGGGACCAATTATTCACAGATCACATTTCTATAGGCCGTCTAATAGCTTTTGCCACACAAATTAAATGCCAGGATATTATGAAATATATTTCATATATATATGTCAATATATTTCATATATATATATCAATATATTTCATATATCAGAGAAGGCAATGGCGACCCAACTCCAGTGCTCTTGCCTGGAAAATCCCATGGACGGAGGAGCCTGATAGGCTGCAGTCCATGGGGTCGCTGAGTTGGACACAACTGAGTGACTTCACTTTCACTTTTCACTTTCATGCACTGGAGAAGGAAATGGCAACCCACTCCAGTGTTCTTGCCTGGAGAATCCCAGGGATGGGGTAGCCTGGTGGGCTGCCGTCTATGGCATCGCAGAGAGTTGGACACGACTGAAGCAACTCAGCAGCAGCAGCAGCATATTTCATATATATGTCATTCAGAATTTATAAAATACAGGGATTACAACTGGATGCTAACCTGCAGATTTATTGAGCTCATTTTATGTGTGAAAATGAGAAACCCTCGTGCAGAAGCTGGATTTCCTAGACTCTTTGTCAGTCTGTTTTTAATTTATCTTCAGGTTTTGAGTCAGTAAAATGATTTTGCTTTTTAATTTACTATAGTAAAAAAGCATATCTGTGAATTAGAATGATCAGAACTCTAGTGAATCTACAGGTTATTTGGCATTAAGCCCAGCCCCACTGAGGATTCTAATGGGACTACTTCCTCCATAGAATAAGCACATCCCTGGTTTTTAAAATTTTGCCTCCAGTAGCTATGTGATTGTTTAATATGAAGATGTGGACATCTTCCACATGTATTCCAAATGTGTTGCCTTAGAAAGGAAGACTTTAAAATGCTTAACATTTTGTTTTTTAATCTGTTATTTTTCCCCTTCAGGCACACACCAAAAAGAAATAACCAGATGTTACTCACAGTGGCCATGTGGTTATGAATGATTCCAATGGACAGCCCTCAGCCTTAATGATTGTTGAGTCAGCACTGTGATTCTACCATGATGTCAAGTCTATTCCAAAGGTGTTTTTCCAATAGTTTATGCACTGTAAAAACTATATTATACTTTTTTTTACACTAGTCCCAAATATTTACTCATAGATATTACTTATTTGGACTTCTTTTCTCCAATTTTACCCAATGGTTTCAAGCTCTAACAAAATGATTTATTATTTTTATTTATATATTATACTATTTTTTTCTTATCCAAATCAGAGGTGAAGTCCACCAGTGAAAGCTGTCTACCAGGTTTAGTGCCTTGAGAGACTCCAGAACCAAAACTCATTTTATGAGGTATAAAGAAAGTTGTCACAGATGTCTTTTACTGTTCCTAACATTACATATTACTTTCCAATTTTATCAGGGGTTCTATTTACTTGAAGACCATGTGAAGTCACCATTTGTTTTACCACTTTCTTTAACAGTGCTAGCATCCTTTATTGCACATAAATATCTCTGATTAAAGTAGAGATATACAAAAGAAAAACAAAAAAATATAGTTTATGTGAGATAGGAAAGAGAGGTATCCTCTGCCCAAATTTAAAAGACACTTAATTTAAAATATGTAAATATAATATTTGATTATATGTTCTAAAACAGAAGGAAGAGAAAATATGCTTTCTGAAAATAGGAGCCCTTCTAGGTGATCATGTCTTCTAGATGGAGAATTGTATTGTATTCTATATTTTACACTTTTTAAATTTATAACATAAAATTTTCTATGATAACCATTTTAACATACAATTCACTGCATTAGCTGGAGAAGGCAATGGCACCCCACTCCAGTACTCTTGCCTGTAAAATCCCATGGATGGAGGAGCCTGGTGGGCTGCAGTCCATGGGGTCGCTGGGAGTCCGATAGACTGAGCGACTTCACTTTCACTTTTTCACTTTCTTACATTGGAGAAGGAAATGGCAACCCACTCTAGTGTTCTTGCCTGGAGAATCCCAGAGACCGGGGAGCCTGATGGGCTGCCATCTATGGGGTCATACAGAGTCAGACACGACTGAAGTGACCTAGCAGCAGCAGTAGCAGCACTGCATTAGCCACATTCACAGTGTCATGAAACCATCACCATCTAGTTTATTTTTAGTGATTATTTTAGACCACTCAGTATTAGACCACTATTATTTCTACAGTCATTTTTGGTAATTTTCATTTTTTATGAATTAATCTATTTAATGTGAGTTTTCAGCTTGATTGACTTAAAATTATTCATAAAATCTTAAATGTTTAATATCTAAGTAGCTATAATTGGGTTCTATTTTGCTTTTTAATTTTCTTTGAGCCTTGCTTTTTTTCTTGAATAATCTTGCTTGATTTTTTCCTATTAATTTTCAAAGAATCAAATTCTGTGCTTGATTGATTCTTTCTGATTTTATGTTTTCTAGCTCATTATATTCTTCCATTCCTTCAACTTTTCTTCATTTGAGTTTTTTCCTCTAAATTCTTCAATTGGAAACATATTAATTTTTAAACTTTTTTTTCCCCTATGCAAATACATAAAACCTACTTTTTTATTCCATTTAAAGGCCCACTTTAGCTGTAGCCCACAAGTTTTGGTACTGAGCACTGATCAATAATCATAGTGTTATGTATTTTCAATTATTAATTTGATTCATTATTATATATTTCACTCATGAGTTATTCATCAGTGTAATGTTCTCTAAACTCCAAATACTAATAGCTACTTTTCTCTTATATTAGCCATGTAAATTGCTAACAGTCAACCTTTATTAGCTCATAAAAATAGCAGTTTCTTACGATTCGATGTAATAGTTTTCTTTTGATATTAATATATAACAACTTCATTTTGGTCAGAGAACATTAGAGTGAGGATTTTAAATGAAAGGTTTAAAATATTGACACACAAAGTCCTTGTTTCCACCATTTTTGTTTTCTATTTGTGGGATTTTAAAATGTTATGTGTATAACCAGAAATTTTCAAATAAAAATCCTTCTCAAATTCTAGAATGTTTTTGATGTATGTTACAGATTGGTTCTTTGGGATATAGACTCAGATGGAGTTTAGTGTTGGGATATTTATTAGGGGTGTTGTTGGAATTAGCTCTCATGGAATTAAGAGTGAAGAAACTGGATAGAGCAGAGGGAAAAAACCAAGCTGGATCATGGGCCAGATGACCTTAGCTGACCCTTGAGGGCTCTGGAGTGAAGATGGCCCTTCAGGGTTGTCCTGACATGTCCACTGGCCAGGCCTTTATGCCTCCACCTGGATGGGTCATTGCACACAGGCTGCCCCCAGAGGCTCTGGAGGCTGAAGATTGCTCACTGGAAGCACTTCCAGCAACTAGGGGGAGAGTCCTTGAAGGGAGGTCAGAACAGCACATCTCCAGGTCTTCACGGCCTGTGTCACAGCTTCAGAGGTAGGTGATGAGGATGTACTGTGGGCAAAACTCTTGGTGACTGACATGTAAGTCAGAATGATGACTTGGTGATTCTCCTTAGTACCCTGTGGTGTGAAAAAGAGCAGGAGCCCCATGTAAGGGAGATACTTCATTCTCTAGGATCAAACCAGTTGTTATTTCTCTGGAAAGATCAGTCCTCATCCTAGGTAACTCGTATTTCTCTAATACCCTCTCATAGGTGGTCTGATTTCATAGTAAATCATGAGCTTCTCACGACTTGCAACTTGATCCTATTCACTTTTTAGTTACATCCTCCAGCACGGTGTCTGTCACATAGAGATGCTCAGTAAATGTTTTCTGCATGAATAATGACAAAGAAAAAACCTTCTTTCTAAACATTATAATTCTGAAATGTTAAGAGGTAGCCTAAGATAACATAAAACCCCACTTTTGGAGTCAGTCACACTGATCTGCCTGCCAGTTCTTTCTGTGCCACGTGCTAGAAATGTGAGTGCCCAAAGAATGTACTGTCCAGAGTGGGATACTTGAGAGTGAAAGGAAAGCAATAACCAGCAAGATGCCAGAACAATACACTGGTATCGTCCTTGACAAAATGGGCTACGGTCCCCTTAGTTACTTGCCTTTGTGTCTCAACCTCTGAATCTTAGCTTCTTCATCTGGAAAATGAATATAATTCCTGCCCTTGAACCATTGCTTTGGTTGGGATGATGGATGGACTTTGAGTGTCTTTCCACCCAAAGACCCAGGGTGGAATCATTGATCTTGGTGATTCTTAAACACCAGGAGAGGAAAGCAGGATAGGCATGGATAAAGGTAGGCTGGCCACCTGACACGAAGAGCTGACTCATTAGAAAATACTCTGATGCTGAGAAAGATTGAAGGCAGGAGGAGAAGGGGACGACAGATGAGGAGATGGTTGGATGGCATCACCGACTTAGTGGACATGACTTTGAGCAAACTCCAGGAAATGGTGAAGAACAGGGAAGCCTGTAGTTCTTCAGTCCATGGTGTCACAAAGAGTGGGACACAACTGAGCAACTGAACAACAACAGCAACAACAACAAAGGTAGGTTGGAAACTGTAGAAGGTGTTTTTGAGAAGGTCCTCATCCAATGGCCTAAACTGTTCTTCCTTCACATGTAGTTAAAATGACACAAGCATAGAGGGAGGAGTTCAAGCTCTGGAAGAACCAAGCTGAAGACTTTGATACATGTAGAATGTTTTACAGAAAGCTTACATGCTGCTGCTGCTGCTAAGTCGCTTCAGTCGTGTCCAACTCTGTGCAACCCCATAGACGGCAGCCCACCAGGCTCCGCCATCCCTGGGATTCTCCAGGCAAGAACACTGGAGTGGGTTGCCACCTCCTTCTCCAGAAAGCTTACATAGGACAGTTCTAAGTAAAATTACTCTTTCACTCAGCAACAATGCTCATAAACCAACTCAGAATTATCTACCCTGATAGGTAGAAGCTTTGGGTATTCCAAAACACTGCTTGATCCCAAAACTGATCATATTTAATTTTGGAAGATGCTACATGAAAAACATTTTTAAAATTAAATTTTTCAGACTAGACAAAAAAAAAAAGACTTAATGAAACAGATTTTATATCTTAGCTTCCACCTATTGAGGTAGATAATTATGAGCATGGTTGCTTATCTCAGTTAAATCAGAATCTTGGTGAAGGGGAAGCAGGAGTCAACACTTTTTAAGACCCCACAGGTGATTCCACCCTGCAGCCAAGTGAGAACCACTCTTAGAGGCAAAGGATCTCATTTCTTCATAAGTTTCAGCTTCTTTCATTGCTAGAGGCTTCCTCCAAGAAGCCCTCCTAACTAATTACATATTCTTCTCTTCCATCTGTCCATAGGTCTGTAGCTGGGGTCGGCACTTTCCAAATTTGATAGTGCCTACAGGTCACCTGCTGCTGCTAAATCGCTTCAGTCGTGTCCCACTCTGTGCAACCCCATAGACGGCAGCCCACCAGGCTCCCCAGACCCCGGGATTCTCCAGGCAAGAACACTGGAGTGGGTTGCCATTTCCTTCTCCAATGTGTCAAAGTGAAAAGTGAAAGTGAAGTCGTTCAGTCCTTTCTGACTCTTAGGGACCTCATGGACTGCAGCCTACCAGGCTCCTCCGTCCAGGGATTTTTTAGACAAGAGTACTGGAGTGGCTTGCCATTGCTTTCTCCGCAGGTCACCTGGGGACACTGTTAACCTGCAGATTCAGACTCAGGAGGTCCATGTGGGCGGAAGTCCCGCATCACTAGGAAGCTCCCAGGTGCTGCCCCCTGCTGGTGGGGGCCCCACGTGCAGGGTCTGCAAGAGAGGCTTATCGGTTTGCGCAGGCGCATTTGTGATTGTTCTGGGGCTGTTCAGGCTCCTTTACTGCCTCTCCTGCACAAGTGGGGAGGGCGGCTGGTCTGCAGCTCTTTCCTGTCCTGGCTCTCATCCCACTCGTTCCTCACTACACTGCCCACGATGTGCACACAGACCTATACACGCAGAAAGCTCCCCAATGAGTAAATGAATAAATGTGGTGAGAACCTCTATGGTGTTGTTAACATACATGAAGGTCTTAGGAAGGTCGGTAGGAGAAACTCAATGTCCAGGGAGCCCTGGGTTCCAAGCACCGTGTGCGGTCAGGCTCCACACTGTGGTTGTGGTACCCAAGTCTAAAGACTAAAACATTTTATTGAAAACAAACAAACGAAAAACCTCAGCAAGACCGAATTCATAGATACAAAGAACAGATTGGTGGGTCCAGAGGCAGGGGGTGGGTGGTGGGTGAAACTGAAGAGGGTGGTGGAAAGGTACAAACTTCCTGTTAATAAGGTCTGAGGCCAAGAGAAGCCCTTGGACTTCCCCTCACCTCTATTCAGGACTCCCCAGAGTTCTGTCTCAGAACTGAAATCTTTCTCCAGCTAACTTCCCAGCTGTTTAAAAGCTTATCTCTTGATATTTGAGTGGCTTCACTCAGAAGGACAAAGCGGGAGGGTGAGGGTAGAGGGTCTGAGGTGTTGATTGGTTTCTTCTCTCGGCTTTTAAACTAGGGTGTGGGGATGTAAAAGGCAGCCAAGGCAAACATCACATCATTTTCACCAAAACCAGTCCCTTAACAACTGTGACAGGGAGGATAAGTTATCTTTGTCAGCCGTGACCTCTATGTGGCAGCGCCTCTCGCCACTCCAGGCCTTTGGTAAATTCCTACCTCTCCTCAGAATAATTTTTAATTTCTGACTCCAGTTCTTGGGTGGAAAATTATCTCATTAGGTTAATACACAATAATGATGAAAGAGAAGGAGTGGTATCAAGATAAGGTTGAATCTTTTTATCCAAATATTTCAAAGGGAAGAAATGAATCATTCCAGAAACTGCTTCCATGTAAAATTCCAAAGTGCAGTATTAAACTGATGGTTTATAATGATTTAGAAAAGGGAGCAGTGGTCACTGGGACAACCTCTTGGATTGTTAAGTAAAGAAATGTAATGCCGAATTAAATGCATATACTTATAATGACTGAGGGAACAGAAGAAATCTCTAGTGAAATCCTAATATTAAAATTTTAGCAGTCATCTGACAAAGTTTCTCAAGATGCTCTTGAGACATAGTACTGAACGTGAGCATATATACACACACACACACACACACACACACACACACACACACACATATATATATATATTAATGTTAAAGGTGATTATTAAATGGAAATGGACTGTTTTTATCTTTCTCAAGTCTTTATCTCTCAGAGTTGTGTACTGGAGTATCTATGGGTGAAATTGTATGTATTTAGGAGTTGTGTTAAATGCTGGAAGCACCCCAGCTTAATGAACCAAGATGTACAACACGTTAATAATTGTGCAGATCACCCCACCAACAAAGAATTATCTAGTCCTAAATGTCAGTAGGCCTGAGGTTGAGAAAGCCTGCTTCCAGTCCCCCTGCAGCTCCTTAAATACATATCCATGCTTAAAACCAGTCTCCAAGTCTCAAGTCTAAATCATTCTGTTGAACAAGGACCTATGGTATGCACAGGGAACTCTGCTCCAGGCAGCCTGAATGGGAGAGGAATTTGGGGGAGAATGGATACCTGTACATGTATGGCTACATCCCTTTGCCATGCACCTCAACTATCACAACATTGTTGATTGGCTATACTCAAATATAGAATAAAAAGATAAATAAATCACTCACTTGATTTATAGTGAGTATTTATATATTTTCTATTTATATATTTTCTTGCTTCCCTGGTGGCTCAGAGGTTAAAGCATCTGCCTGCAATGCAGGAGACCTGGGTTCAATCCCTGGGTTGGGAAGATCCCCTGGAGAAGGAAATGGCAACTCACTCCAGTATTCTTGCCTGGAGAATCCCATGGACAGAGGAGCCTGGTGGTCTACAGTTCATGGAGTCACAAAGAGTCGGACAAGACTGAGCAACTTCACTCACTCACTTGGGGCTCTGGTCAGAAGGGTGGGTGTGACTAAAGGAGAAAATGCTCAGTATTATTGGCTTCTGGCTCTAGTGTGAGCCTGGGTTTCCCAGACAATGGATTTTCTTCAAGAATCCCACTCTGAGAGGTTAAGTCTTTGACCTGAGAGAACAAGAAGGCCTACAAACCTCACCTGGGTGGGGTGGGGGGTGGGAGAGACAATGAATTTCCTAGGCTAAACATCACTTTTCAAAGTAGTGATGCAGATCACACTAGTATTTAAGAATGAAATAGTTTCCTAGGCTAGTCCAGTGCTTCTCCCTTATCTAGGTTTCTAGGAGAATCATACTCCATTATTGGGCAGAAGAGGGTTTGATTTCTTCCTGTTCTGTTACCTAGAGTCCCGAGTCAGACTCCAGCAAGGGTCCTTCTGCCAGGTGTCCCTTGCACCCATAGAAGGAGAAATTTGATTCAGAATGAGAGGAGAGCTTTATTCCCATTAAAACATGAGTGGTAGAAGCTTGTGGGCTAGAGCACATGCTCTCCCCCACACCAGCAGGGCTGTTTCATATGATTTATATGATATAAATTTATATGATTTATATGACAGCAGGGCTGTCATCTGGGAGGGGAGAGATTCTCATGGGAGGTCTTAGCTGTGCTGCTTGTAGCTCCAGATCACAGTGCTGGGTGCCGTGTCTCTGCAAATGGCCCTTTGAATTGAAGTGTGGCCATTTTGCACCAGGGACTCTGGTCTGAAGGGCTGAATACCAGACCTCTGCACAACAAACACTATGAGCAAATGAAACTCAACCCAACACAAAGGAAAAAGAAGCTTAGACTTTATGAGCAGATTCGATGTTTCCTCCCCAGGAACTGTTGATGGGCTTTGTGGGTGACACACCCCTCCCCTGTCCCTGTCCTGCTCCTCATCCTGAGGGTGCTGAGGGTGTAGGCTCAACTCCTGGAGCTGCTTCCTGCTGAGTGTGGGGTCCTCAGGCCCTGGGGAGGAGCAGGACTTCTCCTGCTGCCTGTGGACATGTCTGGTGCTCCTGGGCATCAGCCCTAACTGCTCTGCCTCTGAGCCACCACGGTCTGGAGTTTTCCAGATTCTGAGGGTCATGAAGGGGCCCAGGAAAGCACAAACCCAGGGGTGCTCCAGTGGCCCCATCACCCCGGCCTCAAATTGTTTCCTGAATCAGGTGGCCTGGTGTATGCAGCCCACCGGCTCTCAGTGGTCCGTCTGCATCTTCTTCTTTTTTATTTTATTTTTTAATTTACAATATTGTATTGGTTTTGCCATATATCAACATGAATCCACCACAGGTATACACGTGTTCCCCATCATGAACCCTCCTCCCTCCTCCCTCCCCGTACCATCCCTCTGGGTCATCCCAGTGCACCAGCCCCAAGCATCCAGTATCGTGCATCGAACCTGGACTGGTGACTCATTTCATATATGATATTATACATGTTTCAATGCCACTCCTTCTTCTATGAGGCCACATGCATCCATGTGAAAACATCTCCACATGCCACCTGGTGCATAGACCCCTCCCTGGGCATGAACGGGTGTTCAAGGTTAACTTGGTGCCCCAGGATCATCCCGGTCTGGGAGGCAGTGGGCTTGCATCACTGTTGGAAGCCCTGGCTGTTCTGGTTGGTCACTGTTGCAAGGGTGACTGTTCCCTTTTTTATGGTGACAGGGTTGTATTTGTTCCCCCAACCAAGGTCACTAGCTCTCCTCTGAACACAGTGATTCCCAAAATTAGTCATTAGCTCTTTGGGGACACACTTTTGTTGTTTTTTGGAAGAGAAACTTCAGGTCAGAGAGAGGTTCACATGAGTGCTCAAGGGGATCTGTTGACCTAGGTTGTCTTTCCAAAGGATGGGGCTCAAGGGCCCCTTCATTTGAGTGTGATGTCCCCACGGAGTGACCCCCTGCAACTTCGGGGCAGACGGGTGGTTGGAATCACCAAGTGGGGTCCATCCCTCTCAGGAGTGACTGGGATTGAGGGCTTCTCTTTTCCAGGTTTTCAGAGCCACCTGGGCCTCTGGCTGGAAGGAGTGGCAGGCAAGTCAGTAGGTACAGGCATCAACTAGTTACCTGGGTTTCTCCTACAGGGAGGGCACACTTGAGCTGTCCCACTTCAAGGGAACTAAAGGGTCCCTTCTCTTGGCTTAGGGAGTGGGTCTACCATGAGCTTAAACACATTTGACTCTAACTTACCCTTGGGGCTAACAGCATGCAGATCAGGGCCAGTGTGAGTAATGTAACATTTTCTCCTGGCATAGCTTGGCTAAGGTGTCTTTGAAGGTGTGATTGGATCTCTCATCTTTCCCTCATGATTGGGTCTCCAGGCTTAGTGAAAAGTCCACTTTATGCCCAGGGCACTTGTTATCCCCTTTGTCACTTGAGATGCTAATGCTATGCCATTATCACTTTATAAGGATCCTGGGAGCCCAAACCTGGGAATTATGTCTCTTTAGCCACTTTGTTTGCCATTTTAGTTCTAGTGGGCAGCCTTTCTACCCACCTTGAAAATATGTCCACTAGTACCTAGAGATACTTGAAGTTGCCCTGTGCTGTTGGCATGACAGTAAAGTCTATCTACCAGTCTTCTCCAGGATATATCCCTCTGGTCTGAATGGGTTTTGTCTAGAGGACCTGGGGGTCTGGTGTTGGGGGTGTTCACTGTGTAGATGGTACATGTCTCCACTATCAGACTGGCTATACTTTCATGCCACAAGTTATTCTGAGCTCAACTAACCAATTATACAATGTTTCCCTCCTGTAGTGAGTTCCTATAAGTCTGCCTAGTGGCTTGACAAGCTGAAGTTTGGAGAAAAATTATTGCTCATGTTCATTAACTAGCCTTCCGTGGCCTCCTTGGAGTAGGAAATGGCAACCCACTGCAATATTCTTGCCTGTAGAATTCCAAGGAACAGAGGAGCCCGATGGATTACTGTCCATGGAGTCGCAGAGTTACAACTATTGTCCATGGGGTCACTCAGTCACAACTCAGTTGAGCATTCATGCACCCACACATGGCCTCCTAGGTGTCTGTCTGCTACCAAACTGACTTAAGTTCAGCTTACCCTCTCATGTTGATCTTCCCTGATAGCTCAGCTGGTAAAGAATCCACCTGCAATGCAGGAAGCCTTGGTTCAATTCCTGGGCCAGGAAGATCCACTGGAGAAGGGATAGGCTACCTACTCCAGTATTCTTGGGCTTCCCTTGTGGTTGAGCTGGTAAAGAATCTGTCTGCAATGCAGGAGACCTGGGTTCAATCCCTGGGTTGGGAAGATCCCCTGGAGAAGGGAAAGGCTACCCACTCCAGTATTCTTGCCTGGAGAATCCCATGGACAGAAAAGCCTGGCAGGCTACAGTCCATGGGGTTACAAAGAGTTGGACATAACTGAGCAATCTTGGCATAGACAGGTTGCCAAAGAAACCCAGGACAGCAGCTCCTCACCTGTGTGCCTGCTCTTCCTCTGGGAGGGTATTCTTGCTTAAATAAACTCTGTAGGAATTACAGGTAAGGTGTAGGAATTAGGGACAACTGTATGTGTGTCCTTGATTTTGTTGACTGCCCTGAGGTCCTGGACCATTTGGGTTTCTCTCTCTCTCTTTAAAATGCTGCATTTACTAAGTCATCAAAAACCTCTGCTTTGCCAGATCCAATCATTACTGTTTCGTCTTCATCTTACCCGCCTCTCAGAAGCATGGTCTCCAGCTTCTCCTTCTAGAGACACTCTCTTTACTTCTGTGACTGCTCATTCTCTCCCACCTCAGTCTCCTTGGGTGAGTCTTTACCTGTGAATGTTGGAGGGCTTCAGGGCTCAGTCTGACTTCTCTCACTCTTGATGTTACTTCCTCTTTTTCATTTCCATAAGTCTTATTTCTTTAACAAAAATTTTTAAATAAGTAGGCAAATATCAGTATTTTATGTAATCTTCTTGGGATGTATATTCTGCTAAAATATAAAATTTGGTGTTTTTAGAAATCTTGATATATTTCATATTAAAGAAAATAGAAATTTACTAACCATTTGGGAACACTATAAAACCATTAGCAAACCAGAGCATCCGATAACAGTCACTTCTCCAGCTGTCATTCCCTGGACAGTTTCAGTCTCATAGAAGACAACTGAGACCAAGAGGCATCTAGATCTTCATTTGTCAATGAAGTTGACAAAATTATATGTCTAAAGTCATCGTTATTATTCCTAGTGGAGACCCTCAGATGCTTACTTTAAAGCCTTTTAAATCTTACTTTACAAACAAGTTTAAAAGTAGTAAAAGTAAAATATTATTAGAAACGTGAGGAGAAGAAAATATATTATTTTAAAAACAGACATGAAAATTTAAAAGTTAAATCATAACTATTAAAAGTGTGTTAGTAAATCCATAAATCCCTATATCCATGTTTTGTTAGGCTCTAAGACTATTGAAAGGGAAAGTCGCTCAGTAGTGTCTGAGTCTTTGCTACCCCATGGACTATCAAGTCCATGGAATTCTCCAGGCCAGAATATGCAGTGGGTAGTCTTTCCCTTCTCCAGGGGATCTTTCCAACCCAGAGATTGAACCCAGGTCTCCTGCATTGCAGGAAGATTCTGTACCAGCTGAGCCACAGGGAAACCTTTTGTACTAAAGGGAAAATTATTGTACTAAATAGCATAACACTGCATGTTGGCAATGATACCAAATAATATTTGTCATTATGTTCTGCAAACTCTTAAGAGTGGAGGGACATCAGCAACACATTTTAGGAAAATGCCCATCAAAAGCGTTAACATTTTTTGTTTTAGTATTGAAACATAATGGACTTCATTTCTGTTGTCCACATTATAATAAAAGCCTTCATGAGAAGGTGTGACTCTAAGGATGGGAATTGCACACTCAGTATCTGTTGTAAGTTCTGTGAGGGTAGGAAACATGCATTTCATTGAGATTCAGTTTGCTACTTTTATACCTGCAGCTTCCCTGAGAGTGCAGTTGAAAGGAGACCATCTAAAAGGAATGAAGGGAAGTTTCTTCTCAGAAAACAAAAAAATGCCGAAGTTCTTTATGTTCAGGAATAGCACTTCAGTTTTAACCCTGAATATCATATAACATACCTATGAATATTCAAAACTGAGATTAAATGTGAAAAATATGCAATGCAACTTAATTTTATAAATTTATTTCTTAAATTCTGTTTCTCTTAATTAAATGGAAGCCATTTAATAAACAAAAAAATATCTTAATGAAGAAAAACTGGATTCTCTTGATGGTGATTTGCAGGGGATGGAAGGAAAGTTATGATGATAACTCTGGTAGTGTTTTATAAATTACTTAAAAAAAAATGACAACAGAAAGGCCAAGTCCGGCCTTCTAAGTTTCTTGATTGAGTTTAAGAAAGCTGTATCTGTATCAGATAATGAGTAAGCCTGTGAAATCCTCTATGATATCAATAGGATATACTAGTACTATAGAATCTATAACTATTAGGTCTATAACTTAAAACCTCTATATTTCTTATAACATTTCACCATTTGGATATATAAGTAAGTAAAGTTGCTCTGTCATATCCGACTCTTTGCGACCCCATGGATGGTAGCCTACCAGGCTCCTCTGTCCATGGGATTTTCCAGGCAAGTGTACTAGAGTAGGTTGCCATTTCCTTCTCCAGGGGATCTTGCCAATCCAGGAATTGAACCTGGGTCTCCATCACTTTCATCAATATCTTGTCAGTATTTCAATGACTTTTTTTCTTTTATCAGATCAGTCACTCAGTCATGTCTGACTCTTTGCGACCCAATGAAAATGAATCGCAGCACGCCAGGCCTCCCTGTCCATCACCAACTCCCAGAGTTCACTCAGACTCATGTCCATCGAGTCAGTGATGCCATCCAGCCATCTCATCTTCTGGCGTCCCCTTCTCCTCCTGCCCCCAATCCCTCCCAGCATCAGAGTCTTTTCCAATGAGTCGACTCTTCACATGAGATGGCCAAAGTACTGGAGTTTCAGCTTTAGCATCATTCCTTCCAAAGAAATCCGAGGGCTGATCTCCTTCAGAATGGACTGGTTGGATCTCCTTGCAGTCCAAGGGACTCTCAAGAGTCTTCTCCAACACCACAGTTCAAAAGCATCAATTCTTTGGCACTCAGCCTTCTTCACAGTCCAACTCTCACATCCATACATGACCACAGGAAGAACCATAACCTTGACAAGATGAACCTTTGTTGGCAAAGTAATGTCTCTGCTTTTGAATATGCTATCTAGGTTGGTCATAACTTACCTTCCAAGGAGTAAGCATCTTTTAATTTCATGGCTGCAGTCACCATCTGTAGTGATTTTGGAGCCCGGAAAAATAAAGTCTGACACTGTTTCCACTGTTTACCTATCTATTTCCCATGAAGTGGTGGGACCGGATGCCATGATCTTCGTTTTCTGAATGTTGAGCTTTAAGCCAACTTTTTCACTCTCCACTTTTACTTTCATCAAGAGGCTTTTGAGTTCCTCTTCACTTTCTGCCATAAGGGTGGTGTCATCTGTATATCTGAGGTTATTGATATTTCTCCCGGCAATCTTGATTCCAGCTTGTGTTTCTTCCAGCCCAGCGTTTCTCATGATGTACTCTGCATATAAGTTAAATAAACAGGGTGACAATATACAGCCTTGATGAACTCCTTTTCCTATTTGGAACCAGTCTGTTGTTCCATGTCCAGTTCTAACTGTTGCTTTCTGACCTACATACAAATTTCTCAAGAGGCAGATCAGGTGGTCTGGTATTCCCATCTCTTGAAGAATTTTCCACAGTTTATTGGGATAAAGTAGTCAAAGGCTTTGACATAGTAAATAGAGCAGAAATAGATGTTTTTCTGGAACTCTCTTGCTTTTTCTATGATCCAGTGGATGTTGGCAATTTGATCTCTGGTTCCTCTGCCTTTTCTAAAACCAGCTTGAACATCTGGAAGTTCACGGTTCACATATTGCTGAAGCCTGGCTTGGAGAATTTTGAGCATTACTTTACTAGTGTGTGAGATGAGTGCAATTGTGCAGTAGTTTGAGCATTCTTTGGCATTGCCTTTCTTTGGGATTGGAATGAAACCTGACCTTTTCCAGTCCTGTGGCCACTGCTGAGTTTTCCAAATTTGCTGGCATATTGAGTGCAGTACTTTCACAGCATCATCTTTCAGGATTTGGCATAGCTCAGCTGGAATTCCATCACCTCCACTAGCTTTGTTCTTAGTGATGCTTTCTAAGGCCCACTTGTCTTCACATTCCAGGATGTCTGGTTCTAGGTCAGTGATCACACCATCGTGATTATCTGGGTTGTGAAGATCTTTTTTGTACAGTTCTTCCGTGTATTCTTGTCATCTCTTCTTAATATCTTCTGCTTCTGTTAGGGCCATACCATTTCTGTCCTTTATCGAGCTCATTTCTTTTATGGGGGGTAGCAATTGCAGAGGTGTCTCATATACCCCCTGCCCTCACACTCCAGAGCCTCCCCACGACCAACATCCCTTCCTTTGCTACAACTGACAGATCTAGACTGACACATCATAGTCACCCACAGTCCATAGTTTACATTAGGATACACTCCTGGTGTGCATTCTATGAGTTTAGACAAATGTATGACATTTTCATTATCATGTATCATACAGAGTATTTCCATTGTCCTAAAAATCATCTATGCTCCACCTATTCATCCCTTACTCCCATCTCCACTCTCTGGCAACCACTGATCATTTTACTGTCTCCATAGTTTGCCTTTTTGTCATACAATTAGCATTATACAGCATATAACCTTTTCATACTGACTTCTTTCACTTAGTAATGAACATTTATGATTCTTCCATGTTGTTTCATGGGTTGGTAGCACATTTTGTGTGTGTGTGTGTGTGTGTGTGCTGAATAATTATCCATAGTCTGGATGAACTAGGTTAATTATTCATTCACCTATTGCAGGACATCTTGGTTGCTTCCAAGTTTTGGTAATTATGATTAAACCTGCTATATGTATTTTACAGATTTAAAATTTTTGTTTCTCTTCCTTCAAAGTTAAACATATAATGAACCATTACTTCTAATATGCATGCAAACCAGACTGAATAGTTACCTCCTTTCATTTACTTCATGCTTTCTCTATATTTACATTAGTTACATTATTTTTAATATTAACATATTCAGTTTTTCCATCTTCCATTTACTTTGAACAATTTAGGGAAGTGTAATAAAACACACAAATAGATCTACAAAGAAGTGCCATCACAATACAGAGATGGTTGTTCTATGGAAACTGAACAAGTTGACTGATAGGCAGAGATGGATGGCAATGCTTGATATTCAGTTGCTGGATGAAAGTCTAAACTTGAAATAAGAATAGTGATTTGATGGTAGCTGAAGAAAAGTTGCAATCCTATAGGACACACAGATGTGTACTAGAAATAGTCTGGCTGTTTGTTTAAACAGTAAAACCTTGTCACCTGGACATTGAAAAATGATAACTGACACACACATACTCACCATTGGTAAAAGGGAGAAAACGTTTGGCCCAGAATTTGGTCTTTGTTTACAGAGAGGCATTTCTCACAGGATACAAGCAAGTTTTACCGTGTAGTTTAATTCTGAACTTTGCATGGATACACGACATGGGGTTAAATGAGCTTGCAGACAAGCTCATTTGAAGAGGAAGCACCTCGGGTTTTCTGACCGAAACTCCCAGCTTTGGGCCAAAGGCCAGCTGCCCTTTCTCATTTGCTTCTTATCCAAAGCTACTGCCTTATCTTGCAGCCACAGAAATATGACATGAACTATAACTTAAAATTTTTGTAATAGTCATGTTAAAAAGTAAAAAGGAACAGGTGAAATGGATATTAGTAAGATATTTTTAAACCAGTATGTTCACAATAATATCGTTTCAACATGTAATCAATGTGACAAATCATTAATGAGAGAAAAATATTTTTACACTGTCTTTGACATTTATTGTGTTTTGTACACGTATAGCATACCTCAGTTTTGACCAGATGCATTTGAAGTCCTCTAATGTGTTGGACAACCCAAGGTTTACAGTGTTATTAGTTAGGACTTCTATGGATGCAAGGGAGTGAATACATTTCTCATTAATTAGAAGGACGGTTTTGGTAGGTGTCTTGGTTTGGGTTCCCCAGTAGCAGACTCTGAGACAAGGATTTGAGTGGAAGTAGTTTATTTTGGAAGTGATCCCAGGAAAACACATTTAGGGAGTGGAAAAGTGATATACAGAAGGAAGGAAGTCAATAAAGAGTGTGTTAACAAACAAGTTATAGCTTGGGCTACTGGATTCCTTCTTGCTGGGTCACCGTGGGAGAGAGAATTGCGTCAACTGATGGGCAACGCACTAGGGCATTTATTTACCAACTCCCCATTGATCGGTGGCTGAGGGTTGAATCCAGGGGTTTTGGCTTGTCTTGCATGTGGCCCCAATGTGCTCTACAAGCATAGAGCTCCCAAAACAGTGAGATGCCTTAATTCTGGAGGAATGTCAGAGGATAGGAGCGGGAACGTGACAGTTTCTGCTCCAGCAGGTCACACCGTCCAATGAGGGATCCTGCTAGTCTCAGGAGTCCTTGAGGCCTGATGCCAAGACTCTCCTTTACATCACTCATCCTACTTATGTATCCTATCCCTGGCTTCTGGATCAGTCTTGCCACACAATAGGTGTTTAATAAATAGCTGTTCACTTTCCTTTGGGTACCAGCTTTATTCTTTTAGGCATGTGTGATCATGCTAAGTCACTTCAGTCATGTCCGACTCTTTGCGACCCTATGGACAGTTGCCTGCCAGGCTCCTCTGTCCATGGGATTCTCCAGGCAAGAATACTGAAGTGGGTTGCCATACCCTCCTCCAGGGGATCTGCTCAACCCAGGGACTGAACTTGCATCTCTTATGTCTCCTGCATTGGCAGGTGGTTTGTTTAACACCAGCGCCACTGGGAAGCTTCTTTATTCTTTCAGGCCTCTCCATGTAAATGGGGCACATAGCTACCAACAATCATGGGTCATGTCCTTATAACTCCCTCACTAGAAAGGAAAGTGAAGTTTTCCCCTTTCTAACTCCAGGAAAAACAAAAACAAAAAAGAACAGCAACAAAAATATCCTCAAGAAAGAAAGCCAATTGGCCTAACATGGGCCTTCACTTTATCTCTGGGCCAAACCCTTTGAACAGAGATGTAGCATACTATTATTGGCTAGATTTGAATGAGATGTCCATTCCTGAGGTTATGAAGGTGGATATATTATGGGAGAGTGGAGTGACAATGAAATTTTAACCATACAGACTATGGCTACTCACTGGAGTGTGTTTATATTGTGAATCCCTTTTGTCTTGATAGAAAAATGCTTGAAGACCAGCACTGTCTCAGCTGAACCATTTTAGTACTGCTCTTATATCTGCTGCAGATTTAATGCTTGATGCTTTGACTATTTGACAGAGATACCATAGATCATTTAATAATTTATAGTTCCGTTCAGTTCAGTCGCTCAGTCGTGTTCGACTCTTTGCAACCCCATGAATCACAGCATGCCAGGCCTGCCTGTCGATCACCAACTCCTGGAGTCTACCCAAATCCATGTCCATCGAGTCGGTGATGCCATCCAGCCATCTCATCCTCTGTTGTCCCCTTCTCCTCCTGCCCCCAATCCTTCCCAGCATTAGGGCCTTTTCCAATGAGTCAACTCTTCGCATGAGGTGGCCAATGTATTAGAGTTTCAGCTTCAACATCAGTTTTCACACAGTTATAAATTTGCATCATACGTCCCTGAGGTTTGGGAATGAATCAAGTCTGACAAGATTGAATCCCTTGTTGGATGATGTCTCATCATTTCCACTAGAATCAATGGCTGGCTGCATTAACTCAGCATAATGTATTCAGTGTTCATCCATGTTATAGCATGTATCAGTATTTTATAAAATGCCAAATAATATTCCATAGCCCATAATACCATGTTTTATTTGTCCATTTATCAGTTTATGTACCCTTGGATCACCCTGCCTCCAATACATTTTTTCCATTTATGAATAGTGCCACTATGACATTCATATGCAAGTTTTCATGTGTACATGGGCTTCATTTATCTGCCTAGGAGTAGGATTGCTGGATTATGTGGTAACTTTGTGGCTGTACCCCCTTAAGTTCCCACTAGCAATGTATGAGAGTTCCAATTTCTCGACATCCTTTCCAACACTTGTTATTATTGCCTTTAGTTATAGTACTGAACATTTAAGATCAGAAAACACATGCAGATATAGACCTTAATACATCTTCTCTGTTTGTAAGCTCCACGCATGGCTTTGTGGTCATGTAGCTAAACATGAATGGAATGGATGCAATTTTCATTCCAGTGAATGGAAATCTTTTTGTTTGTATGTTGCTTTAGGTTTTAAAAAGTACATTTACGCATTATGAGACTCACAATAAACCTACAGGGAGTACAAAGAGTGGCAATTTCCCATTTTAGACCTTAGATGGGCTAGGTCAGAAAGGTTAAGTAATAAGTGAAGCATCTAAAGCCCTGGTCCCCTGGCTTCATGTTGAGTCTTCTCTACACAGTTCAATGCTGGATTTTAACATCTCTTCTAAGTATCATATTAATGTTCAGAAAAGAATGCTGAGAAGTTTCAAAAGATCTTAGTTAAAAGCAAAAAAGACAGCAGAAGCTGAAGGGACAGAGTGTATTTGACAGTTTGGAGATGCTAATTATGGTTCTGAGATAGTTGTGGGGACTGGAGAGAACAGTCTGGGGAAGCCTGATAAGGGAAGTCACTAGGCTTCCAACTTCAGCAAGAGATTTAAGAGGACTGTAAATCAGGTGAAGTTGGGTTATGTAAACTGTAGATTGCATTATCTCAGAAAGACCTAATGCCAGAAAGTAGGTAATTGTTACAAATTTCAGCTCTGTTTTCATTTTTTTGCAACAGAAGATTTTAAACATGCATGGAATATCAAAAAAATGTAGAATAAATCCTCACAATGCCCATTGATAGAACATAATCAACATTCTGTCATTCTTACAAGTTGACTTATAAAAATATTTGAATACATTAAGGCTTTCCTTAAAATCATTTTCCCTCCAGCTTTATTGAGGTATAAATGACAATTAAAAATGTAAATATTGAAGATACAACCTAATGACTTGATACACATATATGCTCAGTTGCTAAGTTGCGTCCGACTCTTTGCAACCTATGGACTATAGAAACTACTCACCACAGCCAAGGCAATCAACATAGCAGTCAATTCCCACCTTAACCATTTTCCTTTTTTGTTTTTAATGTTGAGAACTTCCAAGATCTCTTCTTGTATAAAATTGAAATTTCACAGTACATAATTGTTGACTGGAGCCACATTTCTGTATACCAGTTCTCCAGAACTTACTTGTATTTTGTAATTGAAGCCTAAAGTCATTATTAAAAAGGGAAATTATCAAAGAATAGCAACATGATCTTGTGATAAGCTCCACAAATTTTGACCTTTCTTCATTTAGGGTGGAAGGGAAGAAAACTGCCGAGCTGGTAAGATGGCCACACAAATAGCTACATACTTATGGGTGGGAGCCCAACATTTTGTTCATTCAGTCCTGCAGTCATTCATTCACTCAAATAACACATTCTAGGCAGTTTTGATGCTCACTGTCCATCCACCAGTGAGACCGTCATGCTGGACTTGGGCTTGAGTACAAATCAGGAGTCATCATTTAATACATCTTTGAAGACTGTGGATAAGTGCTGTCCTTGAGCCTCATCTTTCTCATCCATAAAATAGGGATAATACATTGTTGAATAGGGTGTTGTTACAGTTAAAAGTAAGAGGAGTTCCCCAGAAATATGCATGACCTGTGTTCTGTAACATATGCCACTGTTACTTGTCTAGGCCCTGAGCTCATGATGAAAGAAATCACGAGACAGCCTCTCTCTCCTCAGATTTCCCTTTCCCAGTCTAAGAGGGCAGCAACAAGCTCACAGAGGTTCCCTGCACAATGCCAGAAAGCTGCCCCCATTAACACCATGCATTCATCTTCCAAAATCATCTGAGTTCCTCTAACTTTCTTTTACTTTTCATTAGGTCTTGCAGCTCTACAAACATAATCTGTGCTAAACCCTGTTGTTGTCTGAGGTCAAAAAATCTGTTGGAGTTTGGAGGAAACAAAGGTTTATTGAAAGAGTCAAGCAAGGAGTTCATGCTCAAAAAAATCCAAACTCCCTGATGGATTTCAGGGGAGAGTTTTTATAGGGAAGGTGAGGGAGAAAGTGCAGTGTAGGTGATCACCTCCATCATTATTCTCTGATTGGTTGATGATGAGGTAACAGGGTCATGTCATGGGGTTTAACATCTTCAGTCCTCAGGCTCCAGCTGGTGTGGGGGCTCCCTGCTCGTGGTCGTCATGCAGTTAACTTCTTCCATCTGGTGAGGGTTTTAGTATCTGCAGAACAACTCAGGAATGTGCATCAGACACTGTCATCTATATGATCTAAATCCTTCAGGGAAGGACTAAAGATTTTGTGATTGCTATATGGCTGATCTATTGTTTAATATTTTGTTGTTGTTGTTACTACACATTCACATTCTTTCAATCATTAATTCTTGAGCCAGCCTTCTGTGGTTCAGAGGAGGCCTGGGAGATTAAAGCTTTTCTCCAAGCAAGAGGGGCTTCCCAGGTGGTTCAGTGGTAAAGAATCCACCTGCCAATCCAAGGAGAAGCAGGATGCAGGCTAGATTCATGGTTCAGGAAGATCCCCTGGAGGAGGAAATGGCATCCCACTCCAGTATTCTTGCCTAGATAATCCCATGGACAGAGGAGTCTGGTGGGCTACAGTCCATGTGGTCGCAAAGAGTCGGACAGAACTGAGTGACTGAGCACCACATGCACAAACAATAGGCAGGCAGAGGGCATGGGGTGGGGTGGGGTCTATCTCAGGAAGGTCCCACAGGGTCCTGCTCCATAACAGCTGGACACCCTCCTGTAGCACCCTTATTTGGTCTTGATGAGGGCAGAGTGCCCAGAGCGCAGGCTGCTATCTCCTTGTGCCAGCTTTCTACTGGTCTTCACCACAGCTGAGGGAGCGTTTCTGATGCAGCCTGCCCCTCCCTCTCCGTCTTCCGTGTGGGGGCCCGGGCTCAGAGCGCGCCATTTGGTAGAATTTGCAGCCCGGTGCCCAAACGTAGGCGCCTCTGTCCCGTGCCTTGGGTGCCGCAGTTTCCTTAACTGGCTCCATCAAGCGCGCCTGCAGCCTTGCCTCACACCTGCGCGGCCCCCGGCAGAGCCCGGCTGGCTGCCCCTTGGTCCTGCTGCCCCCACCGCTCCCGATTCCAGGCCCCAGGGGCAGAGGCACTGAGCGGGCGGCGCGCCCTGTGCTCCACTCCCTGAAGCAGGTGGTTCTCTCTCCCCAAGAGAGGACCGCGCTGTGTCTGAGCCTCAGCCTCCCCGCCGGCGCCTCCAGGAGCAGCTCCATCACCAGAGCAGCGCGACCCCGGCCCGCGGCCGCCTCCACCGGCAAGATGCGGAAGCCCAACCCGCTGCAGGACGCGAACTTCTGCTCGCGCCTGTTCTTCTGGTGAGAGCCCGCCTGGGCTGTGGCACCTCCGCCGTCGTGTGGCGGGTGCTTGACGCCGCCGCTGCGCTTTTGGGGACCGAGGAGGGGGGTGGTCGGGGCGAGGGAGAGCTTTCCGAGGGCGCCCTGGGCACCTGGCTGCTTGTAGCCCCTGGGGCCACGTGGTCCCTGGCATCTGGGGAGCCCGGGAGAGGGAACTCGTGGTGGGGCTTCCTGACTTGTAGCTCGCTGCCCCACCAGCAAACTCCGTAGGCCCTAGTAGGACGGGGAAGCGGGTGAAGTAGGAGGGGCGGCGAGTGAAGCAGGAGGCAGGGAAGCTGAGACCCCAGGCTGCCCAAGGGGAGTCTCCCGACAAGCCGACAAGCGGGAGAAGGACTGGACCACCCCCTCCACTCACCCCCACACACCCAATACCACACACCCACACTCCGTTCTTAGCCGACTTCCCCAGTACTGCTCAGGAATTCGCAGTTCTGAACTAAAGCGGCATCCTTATTTTTCCCCTAAGCAAGCAGTTTATGAACAGCTTCCTTTATCCAGTTAGTGCCCTGCACTGTTCTCATCGTCCAAGAACGTCCCCATTTTCCCCATATTCCTTAGGTGACAGCTGAGTTCCGCCTGCACCAGGCTCCCTCGTCACTGTGCCTATGACAATGTCTCCCTTCCTCCCTCCCTCTCTCCCTGTACATCTCTCACTGCATTTCCTGGTATCTATTTGTGACAAGTTTCATGTGTGTAAAAACACTTGTTTTTAATGAAGTGAATGGGGATACTATTCTTGAACACGTTTTGCTTTTGCCTGGGACACACAGCCAGGACTGGAATATGTATTTGAACGGCCCCTTTCTCTACTGTGAATACCTCCACTTCCACATTTAAGGACCAAACCCTGGGGATGTGGTCCCTGAAACCTGTGGGATCTTATGCAGATCTTTAGCCTTCAGAGAAGCAGTGCATGGTCTTGATGCAGGTGGTCCTGCCCAGGAGTCATGTGGTCCTGAAACCACTGAAGGGTCCCTGAACTGTGAGGAAACACCAATGAAAAATGCTGCAGAGAGCTGAAGCTCTTACCTGAAGTCTTCATCTAATAGCTGGGACCTTTATTTTTGGGGGCTCCAAAATCACTGAAGATGGTGATTGCAGCCATGAAATTAAAAGACACTTATTCCTTGGAAGGAAAGTTATGACCAACCTAGATAGCATATTCAAAAGCAGAGACATTACTTTGCCAACAAAGGTCCATCTAGTCAAGGCTATGGTTTTTCCAGTGGTCATGTATGGAGGTGAGAGTTGGACTGTGAAGAAAGCTGAGTGCTGAACAATTGATGCTTTTGAACTGTGGTGTTGGAGAAGACTCTTGAGAGTCCCTTGGACTGCAAGGAGATCCAACCAGTCCATCCTAAAGGAGATCAGTCCTGGGTGTTCATTGGAAGGACTGATGCTAAAACTGAAACTCCAATACTTTATTCTGGCCACCGCATGAGAAGCGTTGACTCATTGGAAAAGACCCTGATGCTGGGAGGGATTGGGGGCAAGAGGAGAAGGGGACGACAGAGGATGAGATGGCTGGATGGCATCACCAACTCGATGGGCATGAGTTTGAGTAAACTCTGGGAGTTGGTGGTGGACAGGGAGGCCTGGCGTGCTGCGATTCATAGGGTTGCAAAGAGTCGGACACGACTGAGCAACTGAACTGAACTGAACTAACTAGGCAGGCCTGAACCGCTGGATTTTAATCACTCTTTGGTGATTATTAGGTCTTTTGTTTCTGGAACCTAGCTCCAGGGAATGGGAGCTCCTATGCTTGTTCTGATGGTGGTGTATTCAGTGTGTAGTTACGTCTCTTGGTCATTTGGTGGCCCTTAAGGAAAGAGGGGCTTAGAAGAAGGAATGTGGGTGTGGTTACTCTAAATAATACTGAAATAGTCAAACATCTGCTTAAGGCAGGGCAAGAAACTCTCCAGGCACCTTCTGTCTGTGGATTTTCAAAATGTATGTGTGGAAATGGGAAGATAAAGACTTCTCATTGATCTTGGTAGACACCCATTTCCAGTTTTCCTGCTGGAAGGAGAGAAGCTATTACCTCTTATTTCACACTTGAAGTTGCTGAAGCAGAGAGGTTGAGTGAGTTGTCTACCAACACACAGCTAGAAAGTGAAAGAGTTGGACCCCAAATCAGGCAATCTGGCTCCCTGTGTATGTAACTGGTGTATCGAGTAGGTTCTATTTGTGTACTTGTTTGTAAATGCACAGAGAAGCTGATTCCAAACACACCTTTGGTCTTATTGGCACGAGTCTCTCAAGGCAAGTTCTTAAAGTTCTTGCTGTTGGAGATGATGCATTTGAAACGTCTCTATAATCAAGCTTTAGGGCAGCTCTTCTCAGAGCTTTCAGACCTGCTCATCCTCACCACCTGGGAGTTTGTTAGAAATGCAAATCGCCCCCCGCCCCCACCCCCCCACCCCCCCCCCACCCCCCGCACTCTTTCTAGATCAATTGTGTAAAGTTAGAAGTTCTGGGGGTGGGAGTTAAATAAGCTCCAGGTGATTCTGATGGAAGGTTGAGACTGGCTTCTGCTTTCAGCCACCCCTCCCACTGGCATTACTACTTCAATGTTAACTTTTAAAAGGGGTCCAGACTTTGTGAAGTTAGTTGTTGAACACAATTTCCAGCCTGTATGTAAAGTCTGAGGTACCCTCGTGATTTCCTTGTGTTCCCCACTCGCTGCCCTGGGGAAAGCTGACATGAGCCCAGGCAGGAAGTACTGCCCAGAGACAAAGTCCGCCTTGTAGAGAAAAACTGAGTTTTCATCTTCTCGTTGGGTGTTTGCTTTTCTTCTCATATTTCACCTGCTTTCTAAACTTGCAAATGATGCCAGTAACTAGCTTATTGTCTTTATACAAATGACCTCACTGGAGTTTTAGTGTTTTCACAGCACGGGTGGGACTTAGAGTCAAAGAGAAGGCATACGTTATGGCTATAGGTAATTATTGTGGATTTTAGAAATTTCTGCAATAAAATTAAAACTATAGAAGAAGAAGTGAATAGAAGTTTATTTCTATTAGCCACATACACTCACTGATAATTTGGCTGTTTCTTAGAATAACTGGTGAAAGCCGAATTTTGTTCCATCAGGTTTGTCCTCTTAAAAACTGCTTGTGTGTTTATTTCACTGCTATTTGTGAGTACCTGAATTACATTTCTAATGGGACTGAGGTTAAAAATGTCAAACAGTTACTTATTTATTGTTGTCCACGCTGGGTCATCATTGCTGCTCTCATGCTTTTCTCTAGTTGTGTGGTGACGGGGGGCTCCTCCCTAGTTGTGGTGCAGGGGCTTCTCTTCTTATGGAGCACAGGCTCCAGGGCGAGTGGGCATCAGTAGTTGTGGCTCATGGGCTTAGTTGCTCCATGCCACGTGGAATCTTCCTGGACCAGGAATCAAACCTGTGTTCCCTGCATTAGCAGATGGATTCTTAACTACTGGACCATCAGGGAAGTCCAATATCAGTTTTAATAAGAATTTATTTGATTTTTAGAGTTGGAACTTTATTGACTATTTGTCTTTCTTTGAATTGTCTCTTTCTTGGAATTGTCTCTTCATAGACATTTTTTCCTATGAGGCATTTTTATATTTGAATAATTTGCAATAGCACATATAATACTTTTTCAGATTGTCCTTTGTCCTTTAGAGGTTTTAAATTAGATATAATTAATTATATTGAACTTTCCTTTTTAGCTTCTCCTATTGCTTTTGTAATATGTCTTTTTTAAAATCCTAGCATCCTCTGTATCTCTGTAAGCATTCTATTTTGGCTCTCCTTTCTTATTTAATTTCTAACAATAAACTATACATATATATATTTATATATATTTTATATATATATAAAACAACTATATATATATTAGTATTTGGTATAAGATAGACCTCATTTTCCCAAACAGCCCATATTCGTATCATGGTTTGTTGATGACTCTTCCTTTTTCCCATTATTGAAAATCAGTGGCACAATTTTTGAACCATGCCCCGTCTGTTGAGACTCTCCCTGGCAATGTCCCCACTGTCCTGCACTACAGCCTTGGGGGTGTGCTCTGCATTTCTCCCCCCACCCCCCATCCCAGAAGCAGCAGGTTGGGGGTTAGTGCAGAACATATCCCCAGAGATGAGGATGGAGCGGGGTCTTGGACCAGATGCATTTGGCCATCAGGGAATGGTTGCATCCTCACTCCACTGACACTGGCCACATCTCAGTCAGTAAACTGTCCCCTTGCAAAGGAAGTGTAGGTGTGGAAACTGCCACTAGCGTCAAGCCAGACTCTCCAGAGACTCTTGTCAGAGAAGCTGATGACATGAGGGGGGGATGTGAACTGGCCTAGTGCTGAGATGGTTTAGGGAGGTTGGTGCTGTTAGGCCCTCAGTAACTAATGATTGTGAATACATAGAAATGTTTAATTTCAAGCTAGGATTCTTTGCACCATTTCCAGAATACCACTTGTTCCTCATTAACAGTGAGAGATCCACATGTTGTAGATGGAGGCTGGGTGAGCTCTGCCAGGTGCTTTTTCTGGTCTTGACCTGTTTCCTGTAAGCATTTAGTTTGTTGAGTTTTGGTAATTTTATACAATAACTACAGTCTCAAGTAAGGTGTAGAACATTCCAGAGGTGTGGTGTGTCCTTGTAGAAAACTAATCTGCCTAAAAATTTTTATCTCTTGTAGTTTTTTCTTGATTTTTTGGGATCTTGATCATCCTACCTCATCATCCTGAGAGGTGTCAATTAGAGTCCGTTCAGATGTGTCAAGGGAATAAGTTGCCTGAGTCTTCCAGGGGTCCCCCAAACATATTGACCCCCTTTCTCTCTGTTGACATGAAACAAAGAGGGTATCAGATATTTCTCTGGCAAAGATAGGCTTATGGGATCAGCAGAGAATTATAGTTCGAGGTTTACAACTATGGAGAGCTACATGCAAGTCTTCAAAGGGCCAGGGAAAGAGATCACTATTATAGAGGGGAAAGAAAGTTGGCAGGTCTGTTAAACAAAGATTCCATGGCGTTTCACTGACTGTTTGCCAGGAAAGAAGCAGAGTCTTTGTTCTTCCTGTTGGGCTCTGTCATTGTAACTGCATCTGTCAAAGTTATCAGAGATTTTCTACTGGGGCCCAGTGGGATTACTCAGGATCTCTGTCATGGTGACAGCTGCTCTTTTTCTGGTGAGATGTTTTCCTGTTTAGAGCAACACTGTCTTCTCAGGTGATCCCCTCAGCAGCCTTGGGAGGTTGTTATCTCCACATGTTCTCCTCAGTTTCCAGAGGCCAATACTGAGATGTTATGTGGCTAGTATGTGGTCATTCAACCAGAAAGTGACAAAGTCTAGACTCTAACACAGGAAGATTTCTAGCTGAGGCATATCATGTGCAATTTTTTTCTCATTACATTATTTTAAATTGTGGAAACATGCACAAAACATAAAATTTACCATCTTGACCATATTTAAGCATATGGTTTAGCACTGTTAAGGACATTCATGTAATTTTGCAAACAATTTCCAGAACTCTTTTATTCTTGCACTAGTGTGGGGGAAAGTGTCATCATCTGGGCACATCCCAGTGCTAATTCTGAGTGTTTTCTGTGGGGAACAACTGTAGGGAAAATGGCCTAACATGTTTCAAACCTGTTTAGTGGTAAAGCTCACAGACTTATACTTTTGTTTTGGAAGGAAATTGAGACATAGTAAGACATAGTAAGGGTCACTGGGATGCTGACCTGGAGAGGAGAAGTGGAGGAGGGGGCACAATTGAGGCCCTGGGTCCTCAGGGCTGCTGTTGGGATTAGGATCCAGTCTTCTGTCTCCTGGATTGGGGTTCTTTGGAGGTGCCAACCTACCAGAGTTTGTAAAAGCTGAAGCCCAGTTTCTCTTATTGCTTCTTTAATGATTCATGGACATTCATGCATTCAATAAATAATTCTTGAGCATCAATTCTGTATACATACTGTCCTTGGAATAATGGAATAAAAGAAGTTTGATCTCTGCTTTCACTGGTTATTATTGTCTTGCCTTGAAATTTTCCTTACCGTGGCAAGGTCAGGAAAATAGTGTTAATCTTTGGGCTATCTCTACATTTTATTATCATTTAAATAATGCCTAATGGATTTGAACAGGGTTTGAGGGGTATCCTGTGTATAGTTAACTGTTTTTTTCCCTTTTATAATAAGTAATTTGCAGAGAGAGAATTTGAGATTATATGGATACCGTCTTCCACATCAAACTTTCACCCACTGGTTTTAACTTCCATTGATAATTTTCTGACTCCATCACTCCTTTTGTGTTTGTTTGCCTCTGTTTGCAAGAGCATTCCTTTCTTTCCTGTTAATGTAACAACATGGATTCAGACATCCTTTCTTTATTTAATTTGTTGTTATTCATTGCCACTTATTTGTTTTGATTCTCAATGTATCCCAGATTTGTCTAGCAAAAGTCATTCAAGCTGGCTTCTCTGTGCTTTCTATACAACCTCATGACTCTTTCAGGGCTTCCTTATTTTATGGTGCAAGTTGTTCCTTCTTGGACTTTCTCTGCCTGTAGGTCTTAGGCTGTAGACAGTGAGGCTTTTGCCGGGATTGCCTGGGGCTCTGCTTACCAGGGCTCGTACTAGTTATGAGCAGCCCTCACAGAAATTCTCCTTTTGGAGCCAGTGTTGTGGCTTGACTGGCTCTTGTGGTTCTTACGATTGTGAGACACGTGTCAGCAACAACCATCAGGGGACTTTGAAATGATGAGGTGTATCACTCATTCACGTGTTGTGGAGGGTAACAGACACACCTGGGGTGACACAGGCAGGTCCTGAATAGAGAGAGGGCAGATGAGTAAGTCTGGAGTTGAGATTCTGCCTTTTGGGGGTTGCGGGTGGGGTGTCTAGGATTTTGATGGTTCACTCTTTATTGCTAAGTATGCTAAGTCACTTCAGTCGTGTCCAACTCTGTGCGACCCCATAGACGGCAGCCCACCAGGCTTCGTCGTCCCTGGGATTCTCCAGGCAAGAACACTGGGGTGAGTTGCCATTTCCTTTTCCAATGCATGAAAGTGAAAAGTGAAAGTGAAGTCGCTCAGTCGTGTCCGACCCTCAGCGACCCCATGGATTGCAGCCTTCCAGGCTCCTCCATCCATGGGATTTTCCAGGCTAGAGTACTGGAGTGGGGTGCCATTGCCTTCTCTGTCACTCTTTATTGGTGAATTTAAAACACAAGAGTGGGAAATAAAGTGTGAGAAGGGAGAACCAAGCAGTCAGCAAGATAGTCTGTTATCAAGTCAACCAGAGCTTTTTCCAGCGGGAACTTCATGGGTGGGGTGGCCTGGCTCTTTATCTAGTTGTGTAGGTGGCACATGTTCATTGGAGGTGGCTCTCTTCGACAAGGATGTCTCCAGAGTTTAATGTCTGGCATTTATATTATAATCAAAAAAGCTAATTATCAGGTGCTTACATAAACTGCCCTAACCTTGGAACCAGCTATTTCTTAAAGGAGCCTTGGCTCCTTGTAGAGAAGAAGGGTATCAGAAAGTTAAGATCTGGGTGAAGGGTCCTAAAAGGCATAGACTTCCAGTTATAAAATAAATAAGCTATGGAGATATAATGTCTGATGTGGTGACTATAGTTAGTAATACTCTATGCATATTTGAAAGCTGCTAAGAAATTAGACCTTAAAGACTCTCACCACAAGAAAGGAAATGTAATTGTGTATGTTGAAAAAACAGAACCCCAAGATCTAAGGACTGGAATGCTCTTTGCTACCAATATGTCATTACTCCAGGGTCTCTCATTGTATAGAATTAGGGTGTATACATATGAGTGTGTATGTGTGTGTGTGTGTAAACACATATGTAATTATTTTTAAAATTTATTTTAGGATAATTACTTTACAATATTATAATGGTTTTTGCCATATATCAACATGAATTGGCCACAGGTACACGTGTGTCCCCCTGATCCTAAATCCACCTCCCACTTTTTTTCCCCACCCTATCCCTCTGGGTTGTCCCAGAGCACTGGCTTTGGGTGCCCTGTTTCATACATCGAATTTGCACTGGCCATCTGTTTTACATATGATAGTATACATGTTTCAATGCTAGTCTCTCAAGTCATCCCATCCTTGCCTTTTCCCTCTGAGTTCAAAAGTCTGTTCTTTACATCTGTGTTTCCCTTGCTGCCCAGCATGTAGGATCATTGGTACCATCTTTCTAAATTCCATATATATGTGTTAATACACAGGATTTGGCTTTCTGTTTCTGACTTACTTCACTCTGTATAATAGGCTCCAGCTTTATCTACCTCATTAGAACTGACTTAAATGTGTTCCTTTTTATACCTGAGTAATATTCCACTGTATATATGTACCATAACTTCCTTATCATTCATCTGCTAATGGAGATCTGGGTTGCTTCCATGTCCTAGCTATTGTAAACAGTGTTGCAATGAACATTGGGGTACATGTATCTCTTTCAATTCTGGTTTCCTTGAGGTGTATGCCCAGCAGTGGGATATGCTGGGTCATATGGCAGTTTGCTCAGCTTCCCTGGTGGCTCAGAGTTTAAAGTGTCTGCCTGCAATGTGGGAGACCTGGGTTCGATCCCTGGGTTGGGAAGATCCCCTGGAGAAGGAAATGGCAACCCACTCCAGTATTCTTGCTTGGAGAATCCCATGAACGGAGGAGCCTGGTGGGCTACAGTCCACGGGGTCACAAAGAGTTGGACACGACTAAGAGACTTCACTCAATTTAACTCACTCAAAATGGCAGTTCTATTTTCAGTTTTTAAAGGAATCTCCACACTGTTCTCCAAAATTAGTGGCTGTACCAGTTTGCATTCCCACCAACAGTATAAGAAGGTTCCTTTTTCTCCACACCCTCTCCAGCATTTATTGTTTGTAGATTTTTTTGATGATGGCCATTCTGACCAGTGTGAGATGATACCTCATTGTGGTTTTGATTTGCCTTTTTCTAACAGTGAGTAATGTTGAACATATTTTCATGTGTTTATTAACCATCTGTATGTCTTCTTTCGAGAAAAGTCTGTTTAGGTCTTTTGCTCACTTTTTGATTGGGTTAGTTTTTCTGATATTGAGCTGCATGAGCTGCTTGTATATGGTGAAGATTAATTCTTTGTTAGTTGTTTTGTTTGCTGTTCTCCTATTCTGAAGGCTGTCATTTCACCTTGCTTATAGTTTACTTTGTTGTGCAAAATTTTTAAAGTTTAATTAGGTCCTTTTTGTTTATTGTTGTTACTCTGGGAGGTGGGTCATAGAGGATATTACTGTAATTTGTCAAAGAGAGTCTGTCTATGTTTTCCTCTAAGAATTTTATACTTTCTGGTCTTGCATTTAGGTCTTTAATTCATTTTGAGTTTATTTTTATGTATGGTGTTTGATAGTGTTCTGGTTGCATTCTTTTACAGTTTACCAGTTTTCCTAGCACCACTTCTTGAAGAGACTGTCTTTTCTCTATTGTATAATTCTTCCTCATTTATCAAAAATAAAGTGTCCATGGATGCATGGATTTATCTCTGGGCTTTCTATTTTGTTCCATTGATCTATATTTCTGTCTTTGTGCCAGTACCATACTGTCTTGATGACTGTAGCTTTGTAGTGTAATATGAAGTCAGGCAGGTTGTTTCCTCCAGTTCCGTTCTTCTTTCTCAAGATTAATTTGGCTATTTGAGGTCTTTTGTGTTTCCATACATATTCTGAAATGATTTGTCCTAGTTCTGTGAAAAATACCATTGGTAGTTTAATAGGGATTGTGCTGAATCTGTGGATTGCTTTGGGTAGTATGCCGGGGTCCAGCCCCGGTGGATCCAGGGAATTCAAAGCAGGGACGGCATCAGCGAGGATCAGGAAACAATTGCTTAATTAAACGTTAAAGAGTAATAGAATAAGGATAACTCAGCAGGAAAATTCAGTGAAGAAAAGAGGCTGAATAATTCAGCCTGAAGGTGAAAGAAATAACGACATGGGGAGACCAAGTTTTGGTGAACAAGGCCCGCACTTTATTTTCCAAAGTAGTTTTTATACCTTAAGTTATGCATAGAGGATAATGGGGGAAGGGGTAGAGTCATGCAGTAAACCAGGCTTTCTTCCTGCAAACTTATCATATGCAAAAGTTTAGGTGATTTGCATCATCTTCTGGCCCAGAGGCCTGTTAACATTTTAAGAAACTTATTTTTCTCTAAAGGTGATTATTCTAAAGTCAGGCGCCAGCCTCCAAAAAGCATTAGATAAAGTTGCATTCCTACAGAGCAAAGGTGTGGTGGGCTATAACAAGAAAAAGAATTAACTCAAGGGTCCCAGGTTACAAACATTAAAGCTACTACTTACACCAATTATATTAATCAATACACTTCCAGGGACACAGCAGGTAAGGGATATGGAAACTTAGCAGCAAACATTGGCCCAACAAGTGAAAATCCCTTCACCACTACAATTTCTAATCAATCTTTTAACTACTCAAAGGAATCTGTGTTTAGACAGTTTAGAACACCTCCTGCCTCTCACAGTTGGGAGGCTCTGAACAATCACATGTTGCCGGAAAAAGCCTATTCAGGCAGGCTAGAGGACTTCCAAAGGAGTTTGTAGGTTGAAACACTGTCAGACCCAGGAATTATTAACTGGAGCTGTAAGCTAACTCTTTTTTCAGAGAGAGGTAGTGGGGGACAGCCCCCCGTAAAGTCAGAGGTGTAGGTGAGAGTGCAAAGCAGAAAGTAGGCAGACTCTGGTTTTGGGGGTAGATTGCTCGAGAATTTCCAGGGAGACTCCTGAGGCTTGATCCCGCCTTTGCGTATGCCAAGCCTCCTTCCTCATGACCTTTGCCAGGGGCGGAGCTCGCTCCCCGCAGATGACGTCCCGATGGCTCGCTGTGTATCTGGATGTCACCTGTGCCATCTTTGTCACTGTTGTTGCCTTTGGGGCCCTGACTCTGGCAGAAAGTAAGTACAGATGTGAATAATGGTTTGTGGTATGCTTACAGTTTATAGTCTTGTTTACAGTTATTAAATTATTGCCACCTCATCTAATATCATATACTGTTTGGTTCTAATGAACTATATTAAAGTGTTTGCAGCATATGATTCCACAGTGTGGTCTATATGAAGTCATTTGTGTCTTAATATGAGACTTTTAATCATTTCATCTTTTGTTGAATGGGTTGAAGTCTACACAACTGTAGCAAGCTGAACATTCTTGGTAGTATCCTGTAGTTGGGAGGAGAGAACCAAGTTTACTATTAAGCTTTTCCTTCAGCTTAGAGGTTAGGTTTTAGCTTTAGGGCTATTCAAATCTCTTGGTTGTAGATGCCTGGTACACTGGGTTGAGAAAGATTTTCTGCAGCGAAGAACATTGTCCAACTGTGTGGGTACCAGATGAGCTATTGTTGGTGTGTGTGGCATGAATTCACCGTCCCTAATGATTCCATACTAACTGCATTGAATCTTTAATATGGAACAATGAGAGTAGTATTTTACATTTAAAAGCACTTGCTCTTAAAACCTATTGCCTTTTTTTTGTGTGTGTGTGGTTTCAACTGCAGCTGCGTTGGATATGTAGAAAGTTATATTACCTAATGGTTCTTGCAGACATAAAGATGGAAGTCTGAATAATGACTTGATTCTTCACCTATATGATATTGTCACATATATGTAAGTCCTGATGGGATTGATAAACACAGCTCACAGTATTTCATAGTCATTTTCCCCACTGTATTATGATCTCAATCCACATAGTAAAAGTGTGAATAATACGATCATGACATATGAATAATTGAAATATGATAAAGGAATCTCCTTTGTAAAGTTACAGAAGGAGCTGAACAAGGGTTTAAGAACCATTCTGACTTCATTCCTCTTCTTCCATGTTTAGCTTTGAACCCCGGGAAGATTGGCCTGGTGCTCTCTCTCGCCCTCACGCTCACACTCACGGGGATGTTCCAGTGTTGTGTCAGGCAGAGCATCGAAGCTGAGAATATGGTGATGTTTACCTTATTTTTCTTAGCCTTTTCAAATCTCCTGGCCATTAGCTGGCATAAAAGCAATTCTTAGGTTGAACCATAAAATTCTTTTACATCATGATTAACAGAGTTTTCTTTCTTTCTTTTTTTTTTGCATCCTCTTCCATCTATTTGAAGTTAATATAAAATAAAATATATATGTGTTTTTCTCAGTCTTTTGTGTGCTGTGTCAGCAAGTTTTATATTCATCACAAACTGTCTTCAAATATAATAAATATCTCTGCAGGAGAAATGTTCTGAAATCCTGGAGAGAATAAAAGCTAATTTCTTAATGGCTTTTTTATCTTTGTTTCTTAATAAATAATTCCTCATGGTTGGTTAAGATAAAGGATTCAGCATTTTGAGATTTGTTTATTTAATTAGTAGATTCCTCCACTCCCATTTTAGCATCTGTTCTTGTGTGTACTGAACACCCGAATTTGCTGGTGTCTCTTCTTTCTGGTCAAATAAGCTCCCACTCAGAATGCACTATCAGAGTTGTGGAGTTTTGCCACCTTAAGAGACCTTAGTCAATATGTAAATTATAATCTCTTTTGAGTATTTGCACCTTCTCCCAAAGGGAGAAAAACAAATGAAAATGAAAACTTTCCACTTCTTGCTTTTAATAAAGCAGAGAGTGACTAATTATTAAAATGAGGTTTGATAACCTTCCAGTTCTGCTCATCTATAGCAGATGGCCCTTCTGTAGCTGCACATTACTGATTGGTGTCCATAGTATTCTTTTCTTAAACAAAATTCCCTTATTTTTTTAATTCAGGTGTGAAAACTGGATCAATAAAAGCTTTGCATTCATTTCTCTAATTCTTTTAGTTTTCATATAATATTGAAGAAAGTATCTGTAAATGACAATGTTATAAGACCATGAACAAGTTTGCAAATCGTCAAAGGCCTCATAAAACTCCTACTTCTCTCCTTTGTGGATGCTAAGACCTGAGATCTTCTGAACCATGGAAAAGCTGATGTAAAGATATAAAAGCAGAAGGTTTCATTTATAGTCTCTGAACATCCATAAGCAATACCCTCCTTTCCTAACTCCTGTGATGTCTTATGTATTTCAGATGATTTCAGTAGAAAGGGGGATTGAATATACAGAGTGTGAGAAAGAAGCGCTCTGGGAATACAAGTTTCGACCACCACCAGCCTGGCCCCATAGAGGAGTGATTGACTCTTACAATGTGAACTTCAGATACAGCTTAGATGAGCCTCTGGTATTGAAGGACCTGATACCATGCATATTCTCAAGTGAAAAGGTTTGTTTAAGCCATTTGCCTCTTTAAAATCGAGCTAAAGATATAGTGCTATATCCACTATTGGTTTCCTTGTCAGTGAGTCCAGAGGATTCTCTTGGATGCAGATTAGATCAATGACATTACATGAGAATCCTTCTTGGAAACTGACCATGGGATGGGGATCCCAGCGTTTCTTTCCCTGGGTCATGAGCTCACTCATGGTGGTTGTTGGCCCTGGGATCTGGAGCTGGAGTTTAACCTGACCCAGGACACTATATATGACACCTGATTATTCATAGTTTGGGAAGTGAGCCCTATCTCCCTGTCATGAACTCTCCCAATATCTCTCCACTTTCTTCCTTTCCATCTTTTCTTTTTTGTATTTCTGAAATATTCTCTTATTCCTATGTTACTCGCTGGTTGCAGCCTCCTCCTCTCTCCCATGGCCCTTGCCATAAACTTGTCCTCCACTCACCTACACTGAGCTGTCATCTCCCTGCCCTCCCTCCCACAGACTACTTGTTTCTTTCTTTTGTTTTTTAATTTATTTTAATTGGAGGCTAATTACTTAACAATATTGTATTGATTTTGCCATACATCAACATGAATCCTCCACGGGTGTACACATCTTCCCCATCCTGAACCCCCCTCCCACCTCCCTCCCAATACCATCCCTCTGGGTCATCCCAGTGAGCATATATATGGAATTTAGAAAGATAGTAATGATAACCCTGTATGCAAGACAGCAAAAGACTTCTTTCTTTAGCACAGATCTAATCCTTACCGGCCTAGTTGACGTGTTGCTAGAAGCATAGTGCAGCCCTAAGTCCACTTCAGCAGGGGCCATGGGATGAGCTTGTAGTGAAAATTGAGGAGCCCAGAAGCATGACTCAGTCAGGAGTGAGGAACCAGAGCTCCCAGATGGAGTCAGGGCCCAGAGATTCACTCAGAGTAGATGAGAGCTAATTGAAGGGAGCGGAGGAAGATGCACTTGGGAGACGGCAGAGAGGTTTATGATCTGGTCCTGTCAGCGTCCATGTCTGCAGGTGATGTTCCTATTTACACTCAGTTTGGGGCCCTCGACTGGGACCAGGGCAGGATCTTGAAGAAGAGAATAAACCATGACACACAAAGTGGTAGGAAGCTCTTACCCACCTACCTGTCCAGCACTGAGTCCTAACATGCTCACACCCTCTACACTCAGGTCATGTGTAGATTCTCCCAAAGCACCATGTCCTGCCTGCTTCCGGTGTGCATACACTGCCGCTCCACCTCAGAGACACTTCCCTTCTGTCGTCTGGATGGAGAAAGTCTCCTCATTTTCACAGTCAACTCTAATGCATCTGCCTCTTCAGGCCCCTCTCTGCTTCCATAGCATCTTATATATTCTTTTAAGATAGGGCTTATGGTAGACCTGTGTTCACAGCAGACAAAAGTTGGAAGCAACCCAAGATGATGATGTCCATGATGAAAGTGACAGATGAATGGATAAACAAATATGGTATACCCTTACCATTAAATGATATGTAGCTTTAAAAAAGGAAAAAATGACCAGTGATGAAACTTGAGGTTATCATGATATGAAATAAACCAGACACAAACAGATCCAATACCATATGATTCACTTTTTATGAGGTTCCTGGAGAAATCAAAGACAGAAAGTAGAATGATGGTCCCCAGTAACGGAGGGAGGAGAATGGGCTATTGTTGTTTAATAGGTACAGAATTTCAGTTTTACAAGGGAATATATGTTCTGAGGTTTGGTTATACAACAATGTAAATATACTTGACACTATAATCACTTAATATAGTTAAATTAGTAAATTTCATGTTACATGTTGGTGGTGGTGTTCAGTCACTCAGTCATGTCTGACTCTCTATAACTCACATAGACTGCAGCACGCCAGGCTTCCCTGTCCATCACCACTTCTGGAGCTTGCTCAAACTTATGTCCATTGGGTCTGTGATGCCATTCAACCATCTCATCCTCTGTCATCCCCTTCTCCTCCTGCCTTCAATATTTCCCAACATCAGGGTCTTTTCTAATGAGTCAGCTCTTCCCATCAGGTGCCAAAGTATTGAAGCTTCAGCTTCAGCTTCAGCATTAGTCCTTCTAATGAATATTCAGGATTGATTTCCTTTAGGATTGACCGGTTTGATGTCCTTGCAGTCCAAGGAGTTCAAGATTCTTGACAGTCTTCTCCGACACCACAGTTCAAAAGCATCAGTTCTTTGGTGCTCAGCTGTCTTTATGGTCCAACTCTCACATCCATACATGACTACTGGAAAAACCATAGCTTTAAATATATGGACCTTTGTCAGCAAAGTAATATCTCTGCTTTTTAATATGCTGCCTAGGTTGGTCATAAATTTTCTTCGAAGTAGCAAGTGTCTTTTAATTCCATGGCTGTAGTCACTATCTGCAGTGATTTTGGAGCCCAAGAAAATAAAGTCTCTCACTGTTTCCATTGTTTCCTCATCTATTTGGTATGAAATGAGGGGGTCGGATGCCATGACCTTAGTTTTTTGAATGTTGAATTTTAGCAGCTTTTTCACTCTCCTCTTTCACTTTCATCAAGAGGCTCTTTAGTTCCTCTTCACTTTCTGCCATAAGGGTTGTGTCATCTGCATATCTGAAGTTATTAATATTTCTCCCAGCAATCTTGATTCCAGCTTGTGCTTCATCCATTCAGCATTTTGAATGAAGTACTTTGCATGTAAGTAAAAAAAAACAGAGTTACAATATACAGCCTTGACATACTCCTTTCCCAAATTTGAACCAGTCTGTTATTCCATGTCTGGTTCTAACTGTTGCTTCTTGACCAGTATACAGGTTTCTACATGTATTTTGCCACAATTAACATAAAAGATATAGCACCCGTGCTATCCTTTGTAATTTTGAGTCTGTATCTCACAGAACCCTGAGGTTTAAGTTCAGGGAGCATCTTATTTTCATCCTCGTTCCCTAGAGAGTGGCATTACAGGTACATAGAGGGTGCTGGGGACTGCTGGATAGGAGAGTAACACACACATGTGAACAACCAGTAACCAAAACATACTCACAAGACAACTGGGTAAGCAATAGATTACATTTAAATAACCACAGACATACCTAGAAGACTATAGCTGTGATATAATGAATGATAGCCTTGTAACATGAAAGAATAAACATTCAACTTAATGCCCCAAAGAGACTCAGGGAGCAGCTTCAGTTAGTCACTGAACAAAAGTTGGCTCCTAATTATTTCTAGTCTCACTGTAGGTCAGGAAGAAGGTGAGGACTTCTGTGTTTGGAAACATTAACCACAGCTCTTGACACAGCCCTGTCCCTGAGAGTACTGTAGGCAAATCAGTGTTTGATTACTCATAGCTCTGTGTCCATCAGATTTCACCTTGTCAGTATAACTCCACTAATTTGTGTGTGTTTCTTCCAAAGCCATAAATATGAATTATCTTGGAAACTTCATATATAACTTAAGAACATAACAGTTTTGTATTCTTCCATCTTAAATCTCCCAAAATCATAGGACTATCTGAGATTCTAAAATGTTTGAGGAAACATTTGATTTGGAGACTCAATTAATAAATATGACAATCTGACTTTTGATCTGTGTCTTGGTCCACTCAGCATCACCATTAGCTTCACTTCTGTGTTGTGAGAAGATACCCAGGCAGTGTGTTCTCGAAATGATTTCCTCCACCTGTGTACAACCCACGGAGAAGGCAATGGCATCCCACTCCAGTACTCTTGCCTGGAAAATCCATGGACAGAGGAGCCTGGTAGGCTGCAGTCCATGGGGTCGCCAAGAGTTGGGCACGACTGAGCGACTTCACTTTGACTTTTCACTTTCATGCATTGGAGAAGGAAATGGCAACCCACTCCAGTGTTCTTGCCTGGAGAATCCCGGGGGTGGGGAAGTCCGGTGGGCTGCTGTCTATGGGGTCGCACAGAGTCAGACACTACTGAAGCAACTTAGCAGCAGCAGCAGCAGCAGCAGTGTACAACCCAGTTTTCCTTTCCTACTCACCTGTCCCCCCCACTGTCACTCCAGGACACCCCTTTGGTGTTGGCTTTGATTAAGAAAGGCTGCTGCAGGAGAGGGGAGGACTTGGGAGTGAGCCCACCCAGTAGAAGGGGTGCTCTATTGTCTTTCTGCCATGTCCTCTGCTGTCCTGATTCATGGAAGTTAAAGTTAATAGGAAAGTGTAGTTGGTACTATGCTGGTTTTTTTTCATTGAAGAAACACCAAGTAAATCTAAAGATCCAGAATGAGATAAATGCAACCCTAGGCTTCCTGGGTAGATTTTGAACTTGGGCTGCATTTCTCATTTAGATGATTTTTGGTTGATTTGATACTTTTAAAGAGTCCTGGGCAATTTTAAAGCATTTTCCATCTCTAGAGGTAGATTGACTTTGCTTGTTATTTTTTTCTTGCTCAGAGGTATTAATTGAAATTTAACAGATGCTTGCTATAATGTGTAAAAATATTGGTTTCCTACATTTTCTCCTTTTTTTACATATTTTCTCAGTAACTCCTCCCCTCACTTCCAGTTTGTCCCACTTTCTCTCTAAGTTTCCTGATTCCTTGTGACTCAGACTGTGTTGCCAGGGTCAGTATCACCTGCATATCTTCTATCTTCTTATACAGAATCTCAGGCTCATCCAGACCACTTTCTCAGCATTGCGTTTGAACAGGACCTTCCAAGAAAGTCCTTTCTCTCCCATAGACAGTTTTTGATGACACATAACCCATGATTTCCAAGAAATGTCCTTGGACAGTTTGCAACCAAACTCATGAATCACCGAAATGCCTGCTGTGTTTGAGCGTGAGGCTCTGGAACATTCTACAGCACTTAATACCCTATAGATTTATTTACTTTCATATTCTGCAAATCACACCCTTACATTATAATCCAATTCTGTGTGATCCCACTGCATTTGTTTGATCCTTTCCATGGAGTCTGTCTTCATCATGGGCAGTTTTCATCCTGCTCCCGCCTTCCCCATATCAGCCTCTTGCAGGGACTAGAGGGATTTCCCACAGGCTTAGCCCTGCCTGGACCTGGAGTCAGAGACAGCCCCACCCAGCAGCATATATGTGTGGCTCTTTCACCACCTGATGGGATCCACAATGAGTCTTGCTCCCCAAGCAGGGCAAGAGGTCTGTTTGGCCTGTTCCCCAGGAACAATGTACCCAACTTAGCTGCAGGTTTCTCTCCCAGACCAACTGTGGGTGCAGGTTCTTCCTGCAGACAGCCAGCCCACCTGACCTCACTTTCTCTGTTTTACCTACACAGAGGGACATAATAAAGTGTCAGGCCATCTAGGTGATAAGAAAACCATCAGCAGATGGAAAAGAGGCCAACATATGTGGACTTGAGTCCTATCTTGTGACTTTTAGGCTCTATTATTTCAGGTAGACTTAGTTGCCTGACACTATAGGCATGGCCTTAGTTGCCAGGCTACTTAGATGGCCTGATACTTTTATCTTGTCCCTCTGTGTAGTTAAAACAGAGTAAGTGGGGAGAGGTGTAGCTGCAGTTAAAGGAACATGTCTAACAGAGATCTTATGATGGGAGAGTTGAAACATAACATGAACATAAATGCATAAAATGTCATGGGTGGAACAAGAGGGATGACTTCACTGAGCAAAGAGGGTACCTGAGGTCAGGTGGGCTAGCTGTCATGAGTTTGAGCAAATTCCAGGAGTTGGTAATGGACAGGGAAGCCTGGCATGCTGCAGTCCATGGGATCACAGAGTCAGACACCACTGAGCAACTGAACTGACTGACTGAAGTAATCTTATGCAGGCTTCCCAGGTGTCTCAGTGGTAAAGAATTCACCTGCAATGCAGGAGACATGGGTTCAGTCTGTGGGTCAGAAAGATCTCCTGGAGAAGGAAATGGCTACCCACTCTGATATTCTTGCCTGGGAAATCTCATGGACAGAGGAGCCTGGCAGACTACAGTCCATGGGATCACAAAAGAGTCAGATACGACTTAGCAACTAAACAACAACAACAACATAATTAAGGAAAGAGTTTATTCTGTTTTTCAAAAGTAGCACAGCTGGCATTCGGGTACTGAATGTGGTCCTTAAAATGAGGAATTGAGTCATGAAGCATTGCAGGGGAAGAATCTTCAGGGCTTGGCACTACACTGGACTTTGGGAAAACTGGAAGTAAGGTAGACATTTTGAGCCTATGAGCCTGGGAAAGAAGTAATGAGATTAGAGTGGGGAAGTCAGAGGAAGCAGCTGTTTTGTGTGGGCCATTGGGTGTTGATCATGTTAGGTTTGGTATATGAAGAGAGATCTAGATGCAAATATCTAACAATTTGGTGTGATCATCAGAAACCAACACCTCTGCGGTCTGGGAAAACAGCAAGGGGCCATCACAAAGCAGCTAAAATAAGATTGTCTCCAAATATCTTTTTGTTAGGAATGCAAACTTATTCATGCTGGTGACACTCTGCATGGCCAATTGGTAAAACACATTGATGACCTGGGAAAGACCTGAGACTATAGCTTTGATTGCTGAATGGTAGAAATAGCCAGAGCCTGGTTTTCTTTGAGTAGCCTTTTTCTTACTCTCCTCACTGGGGTTTGGAGCTCACAGTCCTGTTGTGAGCAGCCTATGGTGCCCCTGAGAATCTTGGCCATTTACCAAGAGTTTGTTCCTGTTTGAACAGGTAGATCAGTTTTAGTGGAATTGAGAGTAACATTCTCATAGACACAGTTCTCACCTGTGTCCTGATTTGTGTTGATTTATATATGGGAACAGCCAGAAATACAGGCATACCTTGTTTGATTGTGCCTCACAGATAGTGCTTTAAAAAAAAAAAATTGAGCATTCATGGCAGCCCTGCATCGAGGAAATGGATCAGCACCATTTTTCCTACAGCATTTGCTCAGTTTGTATCTCTCACATTTTGGTGATTCTTGCAAAATTTCAAACTTTTTTGTTTTGCTTTTGTTGTGGTGATCTGAAATTTAATGTTACTATAACCCAATAAAAGCTCAGATAGTAGTTAGTGTTTTTATAGAAATAAAATATTTGAAAATTAAGGTATGTACATTGTAGACATAATGTAGACTATAAAATAGTGTCAATATTGTGATATTTATATTATTGAGGTGGTCTGGAACCAACTCTGCAATATCTTTGAGGTCTGTCTGTACACAGAATACATGAGTTTTATACACACACACACACATACACACACATCCATACATACCCTAGACCTGCCTATGTACAGAGACTGGTCCATCTATATTATATAAATTAGGGTATAATATAAGGTACAAAATGGCCTCAAAGATAATAAAATTAGGTAAACCCTCTTTTCTTACATTTAACCTCTGTAATGATAAATTATTTTTTGAAATGCCATGACTGATTTTGCAGACTAAGATTCGATACTTTGGAGATATTCAAGTGAGAAAATATGAAAGATTCTGAGCATGGGCATTCTGATAACAGTGCTCAGAAAAATTTAGTTCTCTGTTCAAATCCAAGAGTTTTAAAAATTTACTGAGTTAATTTACAAATGATTGAATGCATATCTTACACCCATCATCAATTCCAAATCCCTAAATAGAGAAATTGAAATCATCTCTTGGGAAGTTCTCACCAGGGAATTTGCAGTTGAGCAAGCTCATTGGTCAGGGGGAAAAAAAAAAAAAGTCTCTGCATACATATTGAATGCACACAGTTAAAAGCCAGTCTTTACAGTATAGTTTTATTCCCCCCCAACATTTTTACCTGTATTATACAGATTCTTTAATCTTACTGTTAGTACACTTAATTTTTCTCTGCTTTTTAAAAAAATCTTTAAATTTTATATTATAGTTGATTAACAGTGGTGTGTTAGCTTAACGTGTACAACAGAGTGATTCAGTTATACGTATACATGTGTGTATTCTTTTTCAAATTCTTTTCCATTTAGATTATTACATAGCATTGAGCAGAGCTGCCTGTGCTATACAGTAGGTTCTTGTTCGTTATCCATTTTGAATATAGCAGTGTGTATATGTCAATCCCAAACTCCCCTATCTCTGTTTTGGTTTTAATAACTAGACTGACACTTGACATGTATCTTTCCAAGATTCAGTTGTAAGTATTAATTTGTTATAAAATGCCTTTTGAACTGCTCAAATTAAAGGCCCCATATAAATAGCAAAAGTTGTTTGTGTTGTTGACTCATTATGTGTATTCTGTCTATTGGCCATTGTCTTTTAAGACACTGAGAACTGCATTTTATAATTTTAAGGTGTTTCCTTTCAAGATAGAATATAATCAAAATATTTAACATAAGTGATTTATTTTCTCTACCAAAGAATAATTCCTATTAAATAACAGATCCCTGAAAAAGTGAGTATTTGGTTATGTATCACACTTCTGATTAGACTTGACGTCTCTGTACAATTACCCATATAATTCTAAAAGTCAAAATACCTGGACAAGTAGGGATAAAGCTAATTTATAAGCTGACTTCTTATGGACCACTTAGAAGACTGCTGGCTTTTCACTGCTAGTGTATTGATTCTATTAGTTTCAACTTGTCTTGTGACCATGGGGTCCCAACCAGGGGACAGTTGTCAAGTCTGAAATTTTTGGTTGCTATAGTTTGTGGGGTGCTTCTGGTATGCAGTGGATAGAGTCCATGGCTACTGTTAACCCTTCAGAAATACACAGGGTAATCCCCCATCCCCTCAACAAAATATCAATAGTGCCATCCATGTTTGAGAAACTTAGAGACTACTCTTTATATAGAACTTTCTAAAATCATCTTCAGCAATCAGATTTTCTGCTAGGTTGGTTGCATACTGTTAATTCTTAATTCTTCCTGGATCGCTTCACAGGTTGGCATCGTGGGAAGAACGGGAGCTGGAAAAAGTTCCCTCATCACTGCCCTTCTTAGACTGTCAGAGCCTGGAGGTAGAATTCTAATCGATGACATCTGGACAACTGAAATTGGACTTCACGATTTAAGGAAGAAAATGACAGTTGCACCTCAGGTATGCACATCAGACTATTCTCACGTGTTCTTTTTATGAGGCACTTTATTTAATTGCTTTTGATTTTTTTTTTTTTTCCAAATTGCATGAAAGGTTGATCTTTTTTCTCCCAGTAGAGAATATATTTGGCAGCAGGTATTTTCAATGGGCATTTTATCAGATACCAGACTCTGTTTGTTTATTCATTCATTTGTTTCTTTTGTGTGCGTGTTATTTAATAACTGACTCGGACAGATTTCTGGACTTAGACTTTTTTAGGTGTCATGATTTTGTCTATTAATAACCACATAATTCTAAGACAAAATGATAACTGGTTTGTGCAGCACTGGAGAGATTCCTATAGGGAAACCTGAATTTTGTGTTTTAATGATGGAATTTTGTTGTAGGAAATAAAACCACCTTTTCAAGGGTGATTACCTCCTGGAGGACTTTCTGTGAAACTGTGGGGCTTTGAAAATTATAGGGTATATAGGTGCTTGGGGGAGCCTTTTAGAATTCAGCTATTAGTAAATTATTTTAACCAGGGAGGCAGTACAGAATAATGACTTAGAACAGGGGACTTGGAATTCCCTCTTTGTGTACCTCAGTTTTTTCTCCCTTACAAGGCAGCTAACAGTCCAACTCATTGAGCTGTTGTGAGGGCTAAACGGGCCAGTGCATGTGCGGTGCTTCATGTAGACCCCTTATGTGCTGGTTGTGATGGTGAAGCTTTGAATTGATCTCTTCCTGGGCTCTGATTCTGTTTTCCTTTGTTCTGATTCTTTATTTTTGTTTGTTTCGTGTGGGTTTATTTTTGGTTTGTTGTTTTTGTTCTTCTTGCTAAAGAAATATGATTTTTAGGGAGTGTTTTAGAGGCTGGATTATATAAATATGCACAATAGAAACTCCTGAAAGTTAAAAATAGTATTATCATCAGTTAAGTTCAGTACAGTTGCTCAGTTGTGTACAACTCTTTGAGACCCCAGGGACTGCAGCACGCCAGGCTTTCCCGTCCATCACCAATATCTGGAGCTTGCTCAAACTCATGTTCATCAAGTCAGTGATGCCATACAACCATCTTAACCTCTGTCATCCCCTTCTCCTCCTGCTTTCAATCTTTCCCAGCATCAGGGTCTTTTCAAGTGAGTCAGTTCTTTGCATCAGGTGGCCAAAGTATTGGAGCTTCAGCTTCAACATCAGTCCTTCCAATGAATATTCAGGACTGATTTCCTTTAGGATGGGCTGATTCAATCTCCTTGCAGTCCAAGAGACTCTCAAGAGTCTTCTCCAACACCACAGTTCAAAAGCATACATTCTTTGGTGCTCAGCTTTCTTTATAGTCCAACTCTCACATCCATACATAACTACTGGAAAAGCCACAGCTTTGATTAGATGGACCTTTGTTGGCAAAGTAATGTTTCTACTTTTTAATATGCTATCTAAGTTGGTCATAACTTTTCTTCCAAGGAGCAAGCGTCTTTTAATTTCATGGCCGCAATCACAATCTGCAGTGATTTTGGAGCCCAAGGATACAAAGTCTCTCACTGTTTCCATTGTTTCGCCTATCTATTTGCCATGAAGTGATGGGACCAAATGCCATGATCTTAGTTTTCTGAATGTTGAGTTTTAAGCCAACTTTTTCACTCACCATTTTTACTTTCATCAAGAGGCTCTTTATTTCTTCTTCCCTTTCTGCCATAAGGGTGGAGTTATCTGCATATCTGAGGTTATTGTTATTTCTCCCAGAAATCTTGATTCCAGCTTGTGCTTCATCCTGGCCAGCATTTTGCATGATGTACTGTGCATATAAGTTAAATAATCAAGGTGACAATAAACTACCTTGATGTGCTTTTTTCCTGATTTAGAACCAGTCTGTTGTTCCAGGTACAGTACTAACCATTGCTTCTTGACCTGCATACAGATTTCTCAGGAGGCAGATCAAGTGGTCTGGTATTCTCATCTCTGTAAGAATTTTCCACAGTTTGTTGTCCAAAGTCCAAGGCTTTGGCATAGTCAGTAAAGCATAAGTAGATATTTTTCTGCAACTCTCTTGCTTTTCCGATGATCCAGCATATGTTGGCAATTTGATCTCTGGTTCCTCTGCCTTTTCTAAATCCAGCTTGAGCATCTGGAAATTCATGGTTCACATACTGTTGAAGCCTAGCTTGGAGAATTTTGAGCATTTCTTTACTAGTGTGTGAGATGAGTGCAATTGTGCAGTAGTTTGAACTTTCTTTGGCATTGCCTTTCTTTGGGATTAGAATGAAAACTGACCTTTTCCAGTCCTGTATACTCTGCATATAAGTTAAATAAGCAAAGTGACAATATACAGCCTTGACATACTCCTTTCCCAATTTGGAACCAGAATTATCATATGATACTGCAGTTCTATTTTAGGGTATAAACCCCAAATATTGAAAGCAGCTTTATGAGTAGATCTCTATATATGTGTGTTCATAGCAACATTATTCACAATAGCAAAAATATGGAGTCACCTAAGGTCCCATTTGGAGAAGGCAATGGCACCCCACTCCAGTACTCTTGCCTGGAAAATCCCATGGACGGAGGAGCCTGGTGGGCTGCAGTCCATGGGGTCGCACAGAGTCGGACATGACTGAGCAAATTCACTTTCACTTTTCACTTTCATGCATTGGAGAAGGAAATGGCAACCCACTCCAGAGTTCTTGCCTGGAGAATCCCAGGGACAGGGAAGCCTAGTGGACTGCAGTCCATGGGGTCGCACAGAGTTGGACACGACTGAAGTGACTTAGCAGCAGCAAGGTCCCATTGATAGATAACTGGAAAAACAAAAAATGGTTGCTGCTGCTGCTGCTAAGTCACTTCAGCCATGTCCGACTCTGTTTTATATATATATATGTGTGTGTGTGTGTGTGTGTCTGTGTGTCTGTGTGTGTGTTTATACACACATACACAATGGAATATAGTTCAGCCTTATAAAGGAAGCCAATTCTGATACATGCTACAATACAGGTGAACCTTGAGGAAACTATATTAAGTGAAATAAGCCAGTCACAGATGATAATTGCTGTATAATTCTATTAATATGAAGTACCCAGGTTAGTCAGTTCATAGAGACAGGAAGAATGGTGGTACCTAGAGTTGCAGGGAGGGAAGTTGTTTAATGGCTATAGAGTTTCACTTGTGCAAAATGGAAGGAGTCTGTGGCTAGATGGTGGTGATGGCCGTACAATAATGGGAGTGTATTTAATACTACTGAAATGTACACTTAAAAGTCATTAAGATGGTAAATATTATGTCTTGTTGAGTGACTAAGTCATGTCTGACTTTTTGCACCACATGGACTATAAACTACCAGGCTCCTCTGTCCATTGGATTTTCCAATCAAGAATACTGGAGTGCATTGCCATTTCCTTCTCCAGAGCTCCTCAACCCAGTGATCAAATCCACATCTCCTGCATTGCAGGCATTGGCAGGCAGATTCTTTACTGCTGAGCCACACTATTTTGCCACAGTTTAAAAACAATTTTTTTAAAAGATATCCCTTTCAGGAAAAATGGGAAGAAATTTTCAGCACCTGTAACCCTTATATTTAAAGATTTCCTCTGGCTACCAGATTCATGACTTAGTAGTTTCAATAGAATGCAAGGAGTTTAGATTCCCAAGTTTTGATTATACCAATCTCTGAAATGAATCAAATGAGACTAGTTAGCAGAAATAGTGGATGTGTCTAAGTCCTTTTATATCCTCAGATGAAAGAATCTATAAATGTGCCCTGCATTAATTTTAATATCTCTTAATTAAAAAAAAAGGTTGTATGCTTGTGTATATAAGAGAACTTTATCAATAAAAAAAAACATGGGATGATTCTTGGCCCTGCTGGTAATATTTGGAATCACATCTGAGCGAAGACTAAACATCCCTTGACATCACCAGGTTTTGGTTCTGTTCTATCAGTCTCTACCCTACTTTTGATCATGCTCTGTGTACACACTCTGGAGGAGGAGGAGAACATGATTACAAAGCAGTGCTAAACTTTGTATTCAGGTAAATAATGATCACCAACCATTATAACTACAGAACTTATTATTCCACTTTATATGCCTTTGTCTCCAAGGCACAATGTTGGTTGATTAAAGAGAGAGCTTCTACAGAGACCCTACTGCTGGGAGCCAGCGCAGGAGTTCCCACCCATGACAAAGGTCATGTGGAGAGGCCTGATATGCAAAGGCAAGCCAGGACTCAAGGGGGCCCCTGGATCTGCTTGAGCATCTACCCCCAGAACCAGAATCTGTCTGTTTTGCTATTTTACGACTTTCACCAACTCCTCTGACATTAATGGGGGGCTATCCCCGACCACCTTTCTCTGAAGAAAATCAACTTAGAGCTCTAGTTAATTAGCCTCCTGGGCATAGTAGGAGTGTTTCAATCCAAACCCCTCAGATGGCTCTCTAACTTGCCTGACAGGTTTATCTGGACTCCTACAGCTACGCATACGATTGTTTACAGCCTCCTAACTGCGAGAGGCATGGGAAGCTTAAGATATTCAAATAATATACAGCCTCTCAGAGAGTTAGAAATTATTAGAATAGAACTGGTGGAGGATTTCATTGTTGAGCCAATGCTTGCTGCCAAGTTTCCACATTCCCTGTATTGTGTCTTTGGGAGTATAATTAATATAGTTGATATATAGAAAAAAATAAGTAGTGGCCTTGGTGTTAGCAAGTTTAGATCCTTAAGGTAATAAATTCTTTCCTTGTTGCAAGCCCTATAGGAATGCAAATTTATCTAACACTTTCGGAGGATGGTGCCAAACTTTAAAATAATTACTCTTAGAAAAAACAAGTTTTCTGGTTAACTAACCTTTATCAGAACAAAGAGTCATAAAATGTTAATAGGCCTCCTGGCCAGAAGATGATGTAAATCACCTAAAGCATTTGTATACGATAAGTTTACAGAAAAGAAAGGCTGGTCTCGATAAGGATCAAGGACTGCCGACTTCGCATGACTTTACACCCCCTATTATCCTCTATGCACAAATTAAGGTATATAAGCTCCCTTTAAAAATAAAGCTATGGGCCTCGCTCATCAGGCTTGGTCTCCCCGTGTCGTTCTTGCTTCCTTTTCTCTCCTTCTCTGTTCTTCCTTCAGGATGACTGATCAGAGCGTGGGGGCTCTCTGAGACCACTTACCTGCCTGGGCTTCTAAGACCCACTTGAGAAGGTACCTAAGGTGGGGCATCTTCAGCTATTCGAGAGGGCGCCTGCGGCCTCCGTGGTCAGAGCAAGTTCGGTGTCACGAACTTTGTTGGTTTCCCGTGTAAACCAGTCAGATCAAGCTTCTGTCTCTCCCCTTTTGCTACTCTTTCACCAAAGCCGTCCTCCTGAAGATATTCCTGGATCCAACCGGGACTAGACCCTGGTACCCTGCAATGTGAAAGGTCTCAGGAAATCATACAGAAGGCAGCCAGGGATAGAATATTTAAGAATTTAGACCAAGTGTTACCAAGACCCACATTTTAATTCCTGCTGTGCCTCTTACAACTGTTGAGACTTGATGAAGTCACTCAGTTTCCAAACTTCAGACTCCTTATCCTTAAACTAGATCTAGGAATTACTGCTGCACAGATGTGTTGTGAAGATGTAGCTGGGTGGGAAAATGTTTGTGTTCCATGTCTGGTTCTTGAGAATGCTCAGTCAGTAGTAATTATCTTTATTCTTAAGGATTGGGGCACTGGACTTTCAGAGATTGTTTCTACTTAAATAAAAAGAGTAATACATTCTGAAACAATTTTGCTTTTCAATTCCTATTTATGTTTTTTTGTATGATTTTATTTATATTTATTGGTTATAAACCAAATTATTTATATAAGTTTAAACAGTAAAGCAAAAAATAAAAACCAGAAAAACACCCCCCACCAACCCAACACACACAATAGGAGTTTTGGGGAAAAGTAAACCAGAAAAATATGTCTAACCTCTTTTCTATGAGGAACAAGAGGAGAGAATATCACTTTTAATTTCATTTTGATTTCATATTCCCTTTCCACCAGCTTCTTTCCTGACTACCACCCTGTACACACTCTTACTTTCCAGTCCCCCACCAAGACCTCTGGCCTTTTTCTCAGCTGTCCCCATATTCTTAACTGTTGTCTCCCTGTCCTTGAGGACAGGGCCTGTGTCTCTCATTTCTGTTGTTCCAGTGCTTGTTGCAGACTCTTACAAGCTACACAGGTATTAGTAATATTTTCAAAAGTTTGTGGAATCCCTAACAGGTTTTAGCCTTTATCCCTACCATGTCCTAGCTAATCCTCACAATTCTCCTGTTTTCCTTATCTGACAGATTTAAAAACCACAACGTGTGAGTTTAGGGCATCCTTGGTGGCTCAGCAGTAAAGAATCTTCCTGCCAGTGCACAGACGTGGGTTTGATCCCTGGGTTGGGAAGATTCCCTGGAGAAGGAAATGGCACCCCACTCCAGTATTCTTGCCTGAGAAATCCCATGGACAGAGGAGCCTGACAGCTACAGTCCATGGGGTTGCAAAAGAGTCATACATGACTTAGTGATTAAACAACAACAACTGTGAGCTTAACCCACTGCCCAGGTAAGCAGCAAGCAGTGAAGTCAGGGTTTGAATTCTGTGTATGTCTGTTTATTTTTTTTTTAAGTTGAAGTATGGTTCTTTACACTGTTTCAAATGTTCAACAAAGTGATTCAATTTTGTGTGTGTGTGTATGTATGTGTGTGAACAAGTATATTCTTTTTCATTCTCTTTTCCATTATAGGTTATTACAAAATACTGAGTATAGTTAACTGTGCTATACAATAGATCCTTGTTCTTTTTTTTTTTTTTATATACAGTAGTGTGTATCTGTTAATCACAAATTCCTGATTTATCCCTTCCTCCTGCTTTGCCCTTTGTTAATCTAGTTTGTTTTCTATGTTGGTGAGATTATTTCTGTTTTATAAATAAATTCATTTATATCATCTTTTTTAGATTCTACATATAAGTGATATCATACTACATTTGTCTTTCTCTGACCTACTTGGTATGATAATCTCTAGGTCCATCCATGTTACTACAAATTGCATTATTTCATTCTTCTTTATGACTGAGTAATATTCTATGTGTATGTCTTTGTGTGTATATACTGTGCATGTATATATAAATATAGTGTGTGTATATATATATATATATATAGTGCTATATGTATATATATATGTGTGTGTGTGTGTATATATATATATATATATATATATATATATATGCATACTACTTGTAAACACTACTTAACAAGACATGGAAGCAACCTAAATATACATTGACAGATGAACTGATAAAGAGGTGCTTATATCAGTTGAACAGATAAAGAGATGCTTAATGTCTTATAAGCACTACTTAACAAGACATGGAAGCAACTGATTTATCAGTTCATCTGTCAATGGACAATTAGGTTGCTTCCATGTCTTGTAAGTAGTGCTGCTGTGAACATCGGGGAGCATGTATCTTTTGAATTAGAGTTTTTGTCTTTTCTGGATACGTGGACAGGAGTGGGTTTGCTGGGTCATATGATAACTCTTGTTTTTTTTTTTTTTTTTTAAGAAACCTCCATACTGTTTTGCATAATGTACCAATTTACATTCCCAATTTACCAACAGTGTATAAGGGTCCTCTTTTCTCCATACCTCCTTCACTATTTATTTTTTGTAGGCTTTTTAATGATGGCCATTCTGTCTGATGTGAGGCAATACCTCATTGTAGTTTGGATTTGCATTTATCTAATAATTAGTGATATTGAGCATCTTTTCATGTCCCTCTTGGCCATATGTATTTATTTGGAGAAATTTCTTCTTAGGCATTCTGTCTATTTTTTGATTGAGTAGTTTGTTTTTTTGATATTGAGATTTATAAGCTGTTATATATACAGACATCTGTTGCACTTCTATGCATTATCATCAAGAAAACAGAAAGAGAAATTTAACAAAAAATCTGAGAATAAACCTATTTAAGGAGGCAAAAGGAAACTGTAAGACACTGATTAAAGAAATTAAAGACAACGTGAACAGATGGAAAGATATACCATGTTCTTAAATTGGAAGTTTCAATATTGTTAAAATGACCATACTAGTCAAGGTACCCTACAAATTGAGTGCAATTCCTATCAAGTTAATAATAATATTTTTCATAAAACAAGAACAAAAAAAAATTAAAATTTTTATGGAAACACAGAAAATCTTGAATACTAGAAACAGTCTTTAGAAAGAAGAACAGACCTGGCGGAATCACATGCTGTGACTTCATACCATACTACAAAAGCTACTTTAATGAAAAATCGCTCAGTCGTGTCCGACTCTTTGCAACCCCATGGACTGTAGCCTACCAGGCTCCTCTGTCCATGGGATTTTCCAGGCAATAGTACTGGAGTGGGTTGCCATTTCCTTCTCCAGTGGATCTTCCTGACCCAGGGATGGAACCCAGGTCTCCTGCATTGTAGACAGACGCTTTACCATCTGAGCCACCAGGGAAGTCCATGGAAAGATATACCATGTTCTTAATTGGAAGTTTCAATATTGTTAAAATGACCACACTAGTTAAGGTACCCTACAAATTGAGTGCAATTCCTATCAAGTTAACAATAATATTTTTCATAAAACAAGAACAAAAAAAATTAAAATTTTTATGGAAACACAGAAAACCTTGAATACTAGAAACAGTCTTTAGAAAGAAGAACAGACCTGGAGGAATCACATGCTGTGACTTCATACCATACTACAAAAGCTACTTTAATAAAAACAGTATGATAATGGCACAGAAATCAGACATATAGATTAGTGAAATAACATAGAAAGTTCAGAAATAAACCCCACACTTATGGTCAATTCATCTAAGACAAAGAAGTTGAGACTATATAATACAATGGATAAATGACAGTCTCTCTAATAAGTGATGCTGGGAAATCTGGACACAACATGTAGAAGAATGAAATTAGAACATTCTATAACACCATATACAAAAATAAACTTAAAATGAATTAAAGACCTAAATGTAAGACCAGGTACTACAAAACTCCTAGAGGAAAATGCAGGCAGAATACTATTTGACATAAATCACAGTGATATTTTCTTGGTTCCATCTCCTACAGTAAAAGAAACAAAAGCAAAAATAGACAAATGAGGCCTAATGAAATTTAAAAGCTTTTGCACAGCAAAGGAAACCATAAACAGAACAAAAAACAACCTATGGAAAGGCAGAAAATACTTACAAACGATGTGACCAACAAGGAATCAATTTACAAAATATATAAGCATTGTTCAAATTTGAGGAGATTCCCAACTCCAGAACCTGAGTAGCTAACTGTTCTATTAGTGACTTCAACATGCTGTTGACTGTGATCCACAGTAAAACTGCTTCGTATTATGATTTCATGCTTGTGCAAACGTCTCTCTCTCACACACACACACACATACACACACATACAGACACACACACGAGAAACAAAAATTTTATGAAACAATGTTATTCTTGCACTGTGCTCCAATATTTTCTATTATATATGTTATATTTTAGTTCATACAAAAGACAAAATGATGGTCACAAGCCCAAAATTGATATCATGATCCACTGACTGCACCTGCAGTTTCCAAACATGGCTCCTCATTGTCATCCCGTTGGGCTGGGCTTCACTGGTCTGTGTTAGCATCACTTTAGGAGCTTCATTGATGTTTCAGGTTCTCACAGCAGAGCCTATTTTCCAGTAATGGAATTAGGGCTCAGGGAGATTTGTAACGTACTCTGAACCAAATAGCTAATAAACGGTAACATGTATACCTGTGGCGGATTCATTTTGATGTTTGGCAAAACTAATACAGTGTTTGAGGTTTAAAAATAAAATAAAAAAAAAGAATTGTCTTTTTTTAAAAATATGTTTGTTGAATGATATTCTCATCAGATATTTTCCCATTTTTTCCTACCAACCCACTAAAAAGGATTCCCCTAACCATAACAAACATGAATATGTATAAAGCAAAACTGGAAGATACTACTCCTAATGTTATGTCTGTTATTTGGACAGTATCTGTTTAGAAACAGATTTATTCACTTATACACCATGGACTAATAAGTGTCAGGGAAAGATACTCAAAATCTCACTCCTCCCCAGCCAAGAGCCCTTTCTCTTTACAATGTCTAGCTGGCTGTGGAAGTGAAGAAAATCTGTTGCTTTGGTTAATTAAGCTACTTGTTTAAGTACCAATAGGAAGCAATGATGCCTGTGTCTCAATATCCTGATTTAGGGAACCTGGGAAGCTGGGAGCAGACTCTGTAGAGGGGGAGCTGTTTCTGTGAGTTGCCCCACTTAGGTGATCCAGGCCTGCATCATCCTACTTGGTTCCCCGCTCCCTGTGATCCTGGGAGTAGCAGTGAGCTTCCAGTGTCATCTCTCTCTCCCCCAGGCTCACCCCCATCACTGTTGACTCCACCATGAGCAGGTCAGAAGTGAGGGAGGTGTGACATCATCAAGGACCTGCATAGGAACCAGAGGCAGGGTAGTGGTGACATAGACCATCAGTCCTGGAGTCTGGTAGGGAACTTTCAGAGACAAATACTGTATTCTCAAGAAAGTACTCCTCACTTTGTGTTCACAGTTTCAGGAAAAGCAAAAATGAAACTTTTTCCTAAATAATTTCCTTAAACATAACAGGTAGATGAAGTGTATGTATCCTTTGTGCTCACAACCTGAAGTATTTAGTTAAGTATGCTCCCCATAAAGAATATCAAGGGGAGATTATATTCTGGATTAGCTGCTTATCTGAAAGGATGTGGAAAATGGATTTCAGACCCTCTTCAGATGATTCTCTGCACCAAGAGCCCGTTATGCTGTTGGCACAAAGGAAATATTTGCAGTTTAAGAGGGATTCCATACACATTCAGTATTTATGTTTGCACTGCAAGTGTTGGCACAGATCAGCAGCTATCATCTTTATCCTGATTAATCAGATTCATTTTTATATTTAATAGTTTTTTTAAAAATCAAAGCAAAAACTTGGTAGTTTTTAAACAGCCCTCTCTGCTCTTTCTTATTTCCATTCTGTGAGTTTTCTGCAGTAGGTCGAAGGTGAAGGTAGAGCTGTCTCTCTGACTTCTCTGTGATTACCTGGCTTTATTTCCATTGTTTCTTGTTGAGAAAAAGAGAAAAAGAAAAAGAAAATAGGTGGATATACTATACATTTCTTTACTGTTGTTAAGATATACGCTGGAATCTAGCCTAATGCAGTTGGCCCTTTGTTCCTGACACTGAAGACTCCATTAAATCCCATGGAACTGCTTCCTGGAACCCCTGAAGGAGGACCTTAGGGACTTAAATTCTTTTTCATTTCTTGGAAAAGAATGTTTTTGTCTGAATATGGGTGATGATTATAGCTGCTTACCTCATAGCTCAGTTGGTAGAGAATCCACCTGCAATGGAGGAGACCCCGGTTTGCTTCCTGGGTCAGGAAGATCCACTGGAGAAGGGATAGGCTACCCAATCCAGGATTCTTGGGCTTCCCTATGGCTTAGCTGGTAAAGAATCCACCTGCATTGTGGGAGACCTGAGTTAGATCCCTGGGTTGGGAAGATCCCCTGGAGAAGGGAAAGGGTACCCACTCCAGTCAGTATTCTGGCCTAAAGAATTCCATGGACTGTATAGTCCATGGGGTCGCAAAGAGTCGGACATGACTGAGTGACCTTCACTCACTTTATGGGTGATGATCAGTTCATTCAGAGGGTTTACGATTAAAAAAGAAGAAAAAGAAAACAAGATTAAAGCAACTTCATGTGATTCCCACATTCTTGAAAGAGAGACACTCATTTCAGTTCAGTTCAGTCGCTCAGTAGTGTCTGACTCTTTGCGACCCCATGAATCACAGCATGCCAGGCCTCCCTGTCCATCACCAACTCCCGGAGTACACCCAGACTCACGTCCATCGAGTCAGTGATACCATCCAGCCATCTCATCCTCTGTCATCCCCTTCTCCTCCTGCCCCCAATCCCTCCCAGCATCAGAGTCTTTTCCAATGAGTCAACACTTCGCATGAGGTCACCAAAGTACTGGAATTTCAGCTTTAGCATCATTCCTTCCAAAGAAATCCCAGGGCTGATCTCCTTCAGAATGGACTGGTTGGATCTCCTTGCAGTCCAAGGGACTCTCAAGAGTCTTTTCCAACACCACAGTTCAAAAGCATCAATTCTTCAGCACTCAGCCTTCTTCACAGTCTAATTCTCACATCCATACATGACCACAGGAAAAACCATAGCCTTGACTAGACAAGAAATAGAGGAAACAACAGAATGGGAAAGACTAGGGATCTCTTCAAGAAAATCAGAGATACCAAAGGAACATTTCATGCAAAGATGAGCTCAATAAAGGACAGAAATGGTATGGACCTAACAGAAGCAGAAGATATTAAGAAGAGATGGAAAGAATACACAGAAGAACTGTACAAAAAAGATCTTCATGACCAAGATAATCACAATGATGTGATCACTGACCTAGAGCCAGACATCCTGGAATGTGAAGTCAAATGGGCCTTATAAAGCATCACTACGAACAAAGCTAGTGGAGGTGATGGAATTCCAGTTGAACTATTCCAAATCCTGAAACATGATGTTGTGAAAGTGCTGCACTCAATATGCCAGCAAATTTGGAAAACTCAGCAGTGGCCACAGGACTGGAAAAGGTCAGTTTTCATTCCAATCCCAAAGAAAGGCAATTCGAAAGAATGCTCAAACTACCACACAATTGCACTCATCTCACAGGCTAGTAAAGTAATGCTCAAAATTCTCCAAGCCAGGCTTCAACAATATGTGAACTGTGAACTTCCAGATGTTCAAGCTGGTTTTAGAAAAGGCAGAGGAACCAGGGATCAAATGCCAACATCCGCTGGATCATGGAAAAAGCAAGAGAGTTCCAAAAAAACATCTGTTTCTGCTTTATTGACTATACCAGAGCCTTTGACTGTGTGAATCACAGTAAACTGTGGAAAATTCTTCAAGAGATGGGAATACCAGACCACCTGATCTGCCTCTTGAGAAATTTGTATGCAGGTCAGGAAGCAACAATTAGAACTGGACATGGAACAACAGACTGGTTTCAAATAGGAAAAGGAGTTTGTCAAGGCTGTATATTGTCACCCTGTTTATTTAACTTATATGCAGAGTACATCATGACAAACACTGGACTGGAAGAAATACAAACTGGAATCAAGATTGCCGGGAGAAATATCAATAACCTCAGTTATGCAGATGACACCACCCTTATGGCAGAATGTGAAGAGGAACTCAAAAGCCTCTTGATGAAAGTGAAAGTGGAGAGTGAAAAAGTTGGCTTAAAGCTCAACATTCAGAAAACAAAGATCATGGCATCCGGTCCCACCACTTCATGGGAAATAGATGGGTAAACAGTGCAAACACTGTCAGACTTTATTTTTCTGGGCTTCAAAATCACTGCAGATGGTGACTGCAGTCATGAAATTAAAAGACGCTTACTCCTTGGATGGGAAGTTGTGACCAACCTAGATAGCATGTTCAAAAGCAGAGACATTACTTTGCCAACAAAGGTTCGTCTAGTCAAGGCTATGGTTTTTCCTGTGGTCATGTATGGATGTGAGAGTTGGACTGTGAAGAAGGCTGAGCGCCAAAGAATTGATGCTTTTGAACTGTGGTGTTGGAGAAGACTCTTGAGAGTCCCTTGGACTGCAAGGAGATCCAACCAGTCCATTCTGAAGGAGATCAGTCCTGGGATTTCTTTGGAAGGAATGATGCTAAAGCTGAAACTCCAGTACTTTGGCCACTTCATGTGAAGAGTTGACTCATTGGAAAAGACTCTGATGCTGGGAGGGATTGGGGGCAGGAGGAGAAGGGGATGACAGAAGATGAGATGGCTGGATGGCATCGCTGACTCGATGGACATGAGTCTGGGTGAACTCCGGGAGTTGGTGATGGACAGGGAGGCCTGGCGTGCTGGGATTCATGGGGTCACAAAGAGTCGGACATGACTGAGCGACTGGTCTGATCTGATCTAAGTAGATAAACCTTTGTTGGCAAAGTAATATCTCTGCTTTTGAATATGCTATCTAGTTGGTCATAACTTTCCTTCCAAGGAGTAAGCGTCTTTTAATTTCATGGCTTCAGTCACCATCTGCAGTGATTTTGGAGCCCAAAAAAATAAAGTCTGACACTGTTTCCACTGTTTCCCCATCTATTTCCCATGAAGGGATGGGACCAGATGCCATGATCTTCGTTTTCTGAATGTTGAGCTTTAAGCCAACTTTTTCACTCTACCCCTTAAATAAGGTGCTCAGATTAGAAATGAAAATGTAGCCTTTCTACTCAGATTAAAAATGAGAACATAGCCTTTATACATTTCACAAAGGAAGCCAAAGTGGTAGATACACTTGAAAATATACTTCAGTGGAATGCAGTTTCCTGATTTGGGACTGACATGATCAGGGTACAGTGCTGTGCTTCATCTGCTTTGTTTGTAACCACTTGTATGTTTTTTGCCTTCATCCCAGGTCTTTTTAAGCCTGTGAAGGCTAGTGGTTAGGTTTCTTTGTAAGATAATGAGAGGTTCGTCTTTTAGCACCCTCTACAAAGGGTCTAGTATGATCGCTGTACTACATTAAATGTTCTGATTCAGAGTGGCCATTTTTGGGTCACACACTGTCTTTCCACTCATATGGTTCGCTAGACCCAGGGTAGATAAGGTGCCACTGGGGAAGCTAGAAGAAGATTTGAGGAGCTGTGGGGACTACAGAAAGTTTTGTTCTCTATGGGCAGCAGCAGCCAGGAGTCTTCAAAGTCTACTGATATACTAAAACAGACAAAAGTGGCCCATCACCAAGTGGGTGCTCAGGCCCAGTACTACCAATGTCAGTAGTATGGTTTTTTTACAGAACACAAGGTAAGAGGTGGGGAGAGAGTGGGGCAGGAGAGCCTGAGTGATGCCGTGTTGTCAGTTAATTTCTCTACGCACATCCAATATGAACTTGTATTATATTAGTAACAAAGGAAACAATTACTACGGAATATAGCACAAATGATAAATTTAAATAGTGTAAACTTTAAACCATGATGAAAAACAGTTTTGAATCTAATGCTCCACTTAAAATATTACATTGAATAAGTGTCTGTTTTCCTGACTCTGTGGTGCCAGTTGTGCAAGAGTGTGCTCAGTTGTGTCCAACTCTTTGTGACCCCGTGGACTGTGCCCTGTCAGGCTCCTCTGTCTAAGGGATTCTCCAGGCAAGAGTACTGGATAGCTGTTCCCTTCTCCAGGGGATTTTCCTGACTCAAGGTTCCAATCCACGTCTCCTACATTGTGGATTCTTTACCTGTTGAGCTGCTTACTCTTATTATATGAGGTTTAATTGTGTACCTTCAGAAAAAATGCAAGAGACAATAAATAGTGTATATTTACATGTAGGTTGTGTGTCCTACCATAAATCTCTACACTGTTCTGCCTGCACTTATTTATAAGATTAATTTCTTAACTTTATTGCTTAGAGGTGGGTAATTTAATAATATCTATCAGAAATGATCATTCATTTGACCCTTATTTGCCCTTGTGGTATATGTTTACTGTGGGCACATTTATTACCTTTTGAAGATAATGGTTTCTTATTTGGCACATATTGGAAGTAGAATGAGTAGAAACTGAAATGAACACTATGCATAAAACACTGACATATTAAAATAGATTGATCAAAAATTGCCTGCCAGCTTTAAAGAAAAATATAACTTCAATCAGTTAAACTTTTAATTAGTCATTCTTTTTATTCAGCAAGTTTCGATTAAAACTTTACTGATTTTGAAATGTCTTAGCAAAGAGAAATAGTCTTATTTACTAAACTATATCTTCCATTTAATACTGCAAAATAAACATTCATAATTCTCAATATATCCTTTTAGATTGATGGTATAGACTTGAGTGGGGACCCTTATTACAATGGGAAATGCTTAATTTCTGTTTTTTGTATGACATTCAGCAGTGGTTTGGTGATAATTAGCAGAACCTCCTTAAGGCCTACGTAGTGTCTGAGGGCTCTGATAAAAGCTCAGTCTGAAGCAGCTACAGGCGCTGGTCAGGGGCTCAGAAGTGAGGGACTCCTCTTTCTGCAAAGAATCCTGCTTTAGTCCCCTAGTCTTTAAAGAACTTCATCCCCTTCAAAGAGTGTTCCCAAGAGAAGAAGATGAGGGAGGTGACAATAAAAAGAGGCTCTAATTATGTAATTGGTTACTGAATTTTAAATGAGGACACTGTGCCTGTTCTCCTGAATCACCAAAACTGCCCTTCACAAATGTGCTAATACTGTGACACTTTTCATTGTTTGAAGAAGGAAGAAAGGTCTTTAAAAAATAAGCTGAGGTGGGAGGGTGGTTCAGGATGGGGAACATGTGTATACCCGTGGCGGATGCATGTTGATGTATGGCAAAACCAATACAATATTGTAAAGTAAAAAAAAATAAAAAATATAAAAATAAAAATGATAAATAATAAGAACTTAAAAAAATAGTAAGCTGATTTTTTTCATAGACTATCTTAGATAGCACTTTAATAGACTATATTTTGAAAACCAGGTTGATGCTTCATACCTTAGACGTCTTAACAGGATGTGAATTTGCTTTATGAGAGGAACCTGAGAGAAAAAGTGTTCAGGTCGTGTAAGCCAGGGTGAGCAAAGCATTCTTGTCATCATTGTAAGCAGAGAGACCACATCTCACTTTTCCCAATTGAGCTCAAAGCTGGTTACGTAAGCTGGCCTTTTTCAAGCCCTTTATCTCCTCAGACACAAATGCTTGAAGAGTCTCTTGTTTTGGGTCCCAGAGTAAAATCCTGCCATAGTTTAGATCCTTGGAGGGAAGGTGGAGGAGAGTCAGAGGAAAGGGGGGAATATCACAGACCAGTCTCCTCTTTCCTGGTGACGTCATTTGTGTAAATCTAATGGAAACAGCTAAAGGAAGAGAAATCGCCTGCATGTTGCAATCTTACAAAGAATAAAACGTTTTCTAAAAATCTGAAGTAGAATGGTGATTATTCCCTGACAAGGAACTCTTACCATTGCTTAGATGGTTATTTAGTCTTTGATCCTAAATTCCAGAGTTTTAAAGGAGGCCTTAAATGTGGTTCTTGTGATTTTTCAGTTCAATTCAGTAACCATTTTGAAACAGCCTGTGACCAGTGATTTTCAGTGCTTTAGAAGCATATTGGCTGTTTGCTCAACAATGTGCAAATGTAGCTCCCCTTATAATGTCTTTTTAATTTTGGATTCTACTTAGGGGTACATCTTTTTTTGATGGCCTACCATGTGTTTTCTGCATCCATTTCTCTCTTACAAGACTTAAAACTAAGACAATAGGGAAAGACGATGTGGGAGGCGCTCCAAGTGACATTCTTCTTCATGGCTGGAGTGAAGAAATATCTATATTCATTTTCCTTCTCAGGCTTTTGTGAAATGATGAGGAACAGAACAGCTCTAAGTCCAGGCAGGAATTGAACATGGTGATTCTGACCAGCTCCCAGGCACTTGTGGAAGAATCAAGTCTCCTCTTATTCCTACACATGTGCATCCCCTTGTTCTGCCCCCTTCGTTGAAAAGAGCCAGTTGGGCTCTTCTCTGCTGCTCATATTTTATGTCCTCACTTACTAGAGCCTTCCATAAGAAACTTAAATGGCCTGCATGAGCTTATGTACAAGATTCTCTCTTAAACACAGAATGAAAGAAAAGAAAGAAAACAAGTCACTCAGTCATGTCCAACTCTTTGTGACCCCATGGACTGTAGCCTGCCAGGCTTCTCCATCCATGGGATTTTCCAAGCAAAAACATTGGAGTGGGCTGCCATTTCCTTCTCCAGGGGATCTACCCAACCCAGGAATTGAACCCAGATCTCCCGTATTGCAGGCAGACTCTTAACATCTGAGCCACAAGAAGAGGGATGCATTTCCAGAGTAATTTACCTGTGGCTCCTCCTAAAATAGATGAATAAAAGGAGCTATTAAATTAAAATAATATTATTATGACACAGGTCACAGTGGGTTTTAGGTCCTCCTGGCTTTGAAGTTAGTAACGAGGCTCTCTGAGGTGTTCTGTGCTGATGTACAGGTGAGAGAATGTGGGACCAGCTGGTGCAGGATCACAGAATCTCTCTCCATGGACAGAGGAGCCACAGGCCCCAGGAGCTGACTTCTCTTTGCATGTGTGGGGATGTTCATTCACACCTATTGAGAGAGTCCCCATCCCAGAATACTGTTTTACCAAATGGAGAAAATATCCTAGTTTATTCTTCATTGCAATGTGAAAATAGTTCACAATTTTGCTTTGAGGCACAAACCTCAACTAATCATGCTTTTGATGTTTCCCAGCATCACAGCAGGATTGACAGTTAATTTATGTAGATCTTGATGTAAAGTTTCTCAAATAATTATATCATCATTGTGTGTGTGTGTTTAAGTAGATATTCATTACCAGGAAGGTATTTAAAACAAACAAACAAACAGATCTTCCTTTCTATTCTTCAGTTTCTTTCTTAATATGAAAAAGCTTCTTCAACACTACCTTCTGTTAGTGTTCAATAGTCCAGAGGATATTTTGTAGCATGCTTTGTACAATGGAAAATTATTTTAGAGATACTATTTTGTAAATATACATTTGAAACCTTATTATTAATGATCACAGTGAATTTTGATATTTTATATTTTATTTCTGTCCTGTAAGCACTGGAATAAAACGAAAAGAGGTTAAAGTAAAAACATTCACTATTTTGTTGCATTTAGGAACCTGTTTTATTTACTGGAACAATGAGGAAAAATCTGGATCCCTTTAATGAGCATATGGATGTGGAACTGTGGAAAGTCTTAGAAGAGGTAATTTATTAAATGTAATGTGTAAGTATGAGTATATGTGTATATACATTTTTAACATTGCAGGTAATTAAAGGGAGCTTATCAGTTTAACTGACTTTGTTTACCTCCTAGGAAAATTCTGATGACATGAGTGCACTTAAAATGTGTGTATTGATGATGGTGATGAAAACCAACAATATAATGCTTCATGTTTCTATTTTTGCTTTTTCCCTAATACTGTGAGCAACTAGATACATTATCTTGTCCTTAGCAGAACACTAAATTAGATGTTAAAGCTGTGGGATCAAATTCCACTAGTGACCTGGTGAATTAATTACCCTAATTACCCTCCAATGTTCATTTTATTCCTCTGGTCTTAGGAAACATCCAAGATGTGGAGACAATAGTAGTTTTTCATTATTAACTTAAAATGTGACAGATTATACCAATAAAATGCTATGCAGTTTCACAGGAAAGTGTTTATAAAGATAGAATATATAACTGGAATGTGCTAATGATTATTTATTGGTGATTATGCCATTTTAATGCTGTAGCATGAATGCAGCTAACAGAACCCTAGAGTGTTTGCTTACTTTTTACATGGACAGGTTCATTTCTAGAGAATTTTCTGTTATTTGTATCATGTTCCCCCTTTCCCCACTTCTTTGAATTTCCTTACCATTGAATGAAAAAAAAAATTGACTATTAAGTTTCCATTGCCTTGTGTATTTTAATACAAAGTACTTTGTATATTTTCCCTTGTTTTACAAATCAGTTCTACTGATGGCAGAAAGTCTAGATATCTAAACAGTAGACAGACTTCTAATTTCTCATAGAACCTAGCTCAGTCTTGTGCTTTTAAAAAATAAGCATGTGCATTCTTATACACTAACAATGAAAGGTCTGAGAGATTAAGAAAATAATCCCATTTACTATTGCAACAAAAAGAATAAAATACCTAAGAATAAACCCACCTAAGGAGGCAAAAGACCTGTACTCAGAACACTATAAGATATTGACAAGGGAAACCAAATACGACACAACCAGATGGAGGGATATACCATGTTCTTGGGCTGGAAGAATCAATATTGTGAAAATGACTATACTACCCAAAGCAATCTACAGGTTCAGTACAATCCCTATCAGAAAAATCCAATGACATTTTTCATAGAATTAGAGCCCAAAATTTTACAATTTGTATGGAAACACAAAAAACCTCAAATAGTCAAAGCACTCTTGAGAAAGAAAAATTAAGCTGGAGAAATCAGGTTCCCTGATTTAAGATACTGAGTTGGCCAAAAAGTTTGTTACATAAAATGTTATGGGGAAACCTAAATGAATTTTTTGGTCAACTCACTTCAGAGCTGCAGTACTCTAGATGTATGGCACTGGCACAAAGATAGAAACATAAATCAATGGAACAGGCTAGAGAGCCCAGAGATGAACTCACAGATAGTCACCAAATCTATAACAAAGGAGGCAAGAATATGCAATGGAGAAAAGACGGTCTCTTCTCTTTTCAATGGAGAAAAGACAGTCTCTTCAAAAAGACAGCCTCTTCCCAGCTGCTGGGAAAACTGGACAGCTACATGTAAAAGAATGAAATGAGAATACTCCCTAATACCATATACAGAAATAAACTCAAAATGATTTAAAGACTGAATGTAAGACCAGACACTATACTACTCTTAGAGGAAAATAGGAAAAATACTTTTTGACATGAAAAAATAACTGCTAGATGTTTTATTGATCTTTTCATTTCAGAGAAGTGCGGTGTATTTCTTTTAAAAACATTTCTATTGTGCAAATCTGAGTGACCAATTGTTCGTGATGTTTTGAGTTGTTGTGTGTGCCATTTAGAGTCACCCTTCCAGGGAAGCTCTGAAACCTGTAATATGTAGGCGAGCCTTGACTATGAGCAGGCAGATTTGGAAGTCTGACAATTTCCATCCAGTAATTCTGGTTTCTGAAGGATGTAAGCACACAGTCTTTACACACCCACCCTGCTTTCCAGCAACTGTGGGGATTTTATTTTCCTAAGTTGGGCCAATTGCTTCACTTTTTCCTGCCTGAAAAGAATTACACCTCTGATTTCATTTAAGTTTGTGAGTCTTTTACAGTGCAATTCTAAAGAGAAGAGGTGGGGAGATTAGTTAACCATCAAATGTGAAAAAAAAGAGAGGATGATCTGCTGATCTTGAACTCACAGGACTATTTAATGGTGAAATTATGACATCTTAAAAAAAAAAAGGAAGTACTAGTTAATTATTTTCCTATTTGTTTCCAAGTTTGAGATCTTTTTTTCATGGATTCTCAGGTAGCAAAATTAGTCTAGAATTTCAGAACATATTGTTCCATGGACAAAGGGTCAATGCTAGTCTAAATTCTAAAAATGATGAGGTGGTACAAGTGGTAGATAATACTAAGATCTACCCTTATTTAAAGTACATTTGGAGGTTTCTATAAAAAGAAATAAATATGAGTTTATTTCAAAAGTGAAGTGTGTGGTTTAGATGTATTGCTTCTGGGATTGACCATGTTAGCTTTAGTGATAATGCTTGGAGAAATCATCCCATCATTGTGTTTCTCTAGGAATTGCTTCTTTATGACTGTTTTAAAGAAAACCTACCAGATCTTTCATTGAAAAACATACAAATGTGATAAATCATTCCTAGAGAAAAAGAATAATGGGATGATTAATCACTCTAAGTGCATGCATGTGCATGCTCAGTCATGTCTGACTCTTTGCGACCCCCTATGTAACTATACTCCGCCAGAAACATCTGTCCATGGAGTTTTCCAGACAAGAAATACTGGAGTGGATGGCCATTTCCTATTCCAGAGAATCTTCCCAAACCAGGAATCAAATTCACGTATCTTGCATCTCCTGCACTGGCAGGAGGATTCTTTATCCCTGCACCACCTGGGAAGCCCATCACTCTAAGAGGTATCACTAAATCAGTGAGATCAATTTTTAAGTGAAATCAAAACCCTAGTTACTAGTTTATAAATGATGCCAAACTGGTCATGTGAACCCAAACTCACAGAGTTGGCCTGAGAGTGAGTAGGAGGAAACCACTATGTTTCCTCTTTTAAAGTCCTCTAGTTCTATTTCTTCCTTCTTCCTTGGGAGAGGTGGACATTCAGAAGGGAAACAGTCCTGTGGATGCTGCCTGTCTCATCTTGGTTACTTTTCAAAATATGCTGAAAATACATTTTTCATATACTGAAAACTAAATAACTTACTATAAACTGACAAAAATTCATCAGAAATTAGTGCTGATTGGGGTGCAAAGGCAACTCCACAAATGTAACAGGACTGTACCTGAAAATGAAGCACTTTATCAAAGGTTAAAAGATCACAGTAGATAAAACTCTCAAAATGAATCATTGAAGTCTTGCTTCTAAAAACAAAAACAAAACAGCTTAGATTCTAGGATATGGAATTAAGTATATGGGCTATTACATCAAAACTGGGAAGAAAGCATACAGTCGAATGGTCAACACTGATAGTATCTTTATTAGGACAGAAGTATGTCTCATATGTCCATATAGTCAAAACTATGGTGTTTCCAGTAGTCATGGATGGATGTGAAAGTTGGACCATAAGGAAGGCTGAATTGATGCTTTTGAACTGGTGGTTTTTTTTTTTTTTTTTTTTTTTTTTTTTTATCAATATGGTAATGGTTTTCAGAGCATTACCCTATATTTGATGTTCAAGGTTCATGTACAGGTATTTAAATTCCTTAACCTAGACAGACAGATACAAGTCACCATTCTCCTCTAATTTTTGAAATAACTTTAAACTGCGCAATCCAGATTCTCGTTCTCCATTTTTCCAGAGAATAATGAGGTGATCAGCAGAACAAGTCACTAGTCCATGGTCTTCAAAGTACAGAAACATCTCCACAGATGATGAGTGTCCAATTAAGCTTTTGAACTGGTGGTGCTGGAGAAGACTCTTGAGAGTCCCATGGAGAGCAAGGAGATCAAACCAGTCAATCCTAAAGGAAATCAACTCAATATATATTGGAAGGACTGCTGCTGAAGCTAAAGCTGCAATACTTTGGCCACCTGATGCAAAGAGCTGACTCATTGGAAAATACCCTGATGCTGGGAAATATTGAGGGCAGGAGGAGGAGAGGGAGACAGAGGATGAGATGGTTCGATGATATCATCAGCTCAATGGGCATTAGTTTTTTTTTTTTTTAATTTTATTTTTAAACTTTACAATATTGTATTAGTTTTGCCAAATATCAAAATGAATCCACCACAGGTATACATGTGTTCCCCATCCTGAACCCTCCTCCCTCTTCCCTCCCCATACCATCCCTCTGGGTCATCCCAGTGCACCAGCCCCAAGCATCCAGTAAGGAGATGGTGAAGGACAGGGAAGCCTGGTGTGCTACAGTCTGACAAATAGTCAGACATGACTGAGCGACTGAACAACAAAATGTCTCATCACAGAGGAAAACCAAGATACAGAAATCTGGGCATCAGCAGCACGTGCATTAGGAATCACGTGGATCAGTCCTTGCTGTGGGACAGTTTATATGTCCATTTCCTGGGGCCTTATGTTTTGGTGAAGGGGCTCTCCCTCAATTTCTTTTACTGCTGGTCCTGCTCTAGTAAAACCTCTTCCCTGTCTGTTTATTGCATTTCCCTGTCTCATTCTAGCCCACACCAGCCTTTCTTTTTGAAAAGTAAGAAGGTTCCACAAAATATAGAAACTATCTGACATCTATGTTGACTGCCTGTGAGGGGTGCTGGTGCCTGGTTGGTATATACAGTACATTTGGTAGATTATTTTGAAAATGTTTAAGGTGATAGAGTGCCTTACATTTCAGTTTATTATTTTTCAATTTTGCTATATTCTATTTTTTCCCAAGTTCAAAAACAATCTGAAGTATTCTGTACTGAGATTATAGTTTTTTTATTTATTTTTTTAATTGAAGGAAAATTGCTGTACAGAATTTTGTTGTTTTCTGTCAAACATCAACAAGAATTAACCATAGGCACACCCATGTCCTATCCCTCCTGGACCTCGTTCCCATCTCCTTCCCCATCCCATCCTTCTAGATTGTTATAGAGCCCCTGTTTTAATTCCCTGAGTCATAATATTATTTGATCCATTTTCCTTAAATAATAACTTTTTCAGTGCTTTCCACTGTTTAAAGTGTGATGTTATGATATCTTAGAGCCAGTTAATTGTTATAACAATACATTCCTTTTACACTTATTCTTAATAAGAAAATAGTGTTATATAAAATTATTTATCTATATGGATTTATTTTCTAATTTATAGGAATGGACATGTCACACAAGGAGATTCACTTATGCCTTCATTCATACAGCCAACAAATATCTTCTGAGAGCTTGTTAGACAGGCAGTGTTACAGATTCTGGGGCTATCACAGTCATCAAGAGACAAAGTCTCTGCCCTGTTGGAGCTTCTCTTGGAGAAGATGGAAAACAAGCCTGTACATATGTAACAAGGTCTCAATGCTGATACATGCAAAGGAAGAAAATGGAGCAGAACGTGAAGAGGTACTGCTGCTGCTGCTGCTAAGTCGCTTCAGTCGTATTCGACTCTGTGCGACCCCATAGATGGCAGCCCACCAGGCTCTGCCATCCCTGGGATTCTCCAGGCAAGAACACTGGAGTGGGTTGCCATTTCCTTCTCCAGTGTCTGAAAGTGAAATGTGAAAGTGAAGTCGCTCAGTCGTGTCTGACTCTTCGCAACCCCATGGACTGCAGCCCACCAGGCTCCTCCGTCCATAGGATTTTCCAGGCAAGAATACTGGAGTGGGTTGCCATTGCCTTCTCTGGAAGAGGTGCTAGCTGAGGGCATTACTAATATTGGACAATATCTATTGATCTGTTATAAATTCTACATGTACTGATTCATTTTATACTCTATCAATGTTAGGAGGTTGTTACTGTTGTTCAGTTGCCCAGTTGTATCTGACTCTTTGCTACCCCATGGACTGCAGCACGCCAGGCCTTCCTGGCCCTCACCATCTCCTGGAGTTTGCCCAAGTTCATGTTCATTGCATCAGTGAAGCCATTCAGCCTTGTCATCCTCTGACACTCTCTTCTTCTTCTGCCCTCAATCTTTCCCAGCATCAGGGACTTTTCCAGTGAGTTGTCTGATGGCCAGAAGACTGGAGCTTCATCTTCGGCGTCAGTTCTTCCAGTAAATATTCAGACTTGATCTCCCTTAAGATTGACTGGTTTGATCTCCTTGCTATCCAAGGGACTTTCAGAAATCTTCTCCAGCACCACACTGAAGGAATCAATTCTTTCGCATTCTGCCTTCTTTGTGGTCCAGTTCTCACAACCATATGTGACCACTGGGAAGACCATAGCCTTCACTATATGGATCTTGGTTGGCACAGTAATGTCTCTGCTTTTCAACACACTGTCTAGGTTTGTCATCATTTTCCAGCCAAGAAGCAATCATCTTCTGATTTCATGGGTGTAGTCACCATCTGTAGTGATTTTTGAGCCAAAGAAGGGGAAATCTGTCACTACTTCCACTTTTTCCCCTTCTATTTACCATGCAGTAATGGGATGTGATGCCATGATCTTAGTTTTGTTTTGTTTTTTTTTCTCTTTTTTTAGTATTTAGTCTTAAGCCTGCTCTTTCACTCTCTTCCTTCACCCTCATCAAGAGGCTCTTTAGTTCTTCGCTTTCTGCCATTAGAGTGGTATTATCTGCATATCTGAGGTTATTGATGTTTCTCTAGCCTGTCTTGATTCAGGCTTGTAACTTATCTAGCCCGGCATTCTTCATGATTTGCTCAGCATGTAGGTTAAGCAAACAGGGTGACAACAGACAGCCCTGTCGTACTCTTTTCTCTATCTTGAACCAATCAGTTATTCCATACAGGGTTCTAACTGTTGCTTCTTGACCCACATACAGGCTTCTCAGGAGACAGGTAAGATGGTTTGATAGTCCCATCTCTCTAAGAGCTTTCCACAGTTTGTCATAATCTACATGTCAAAGACTTTAACATAGTTGATTAAACAAAGATAAATGTTTCTGTGAAATTCCCTTGCTTCCTCTATAATCCAGTGAATGTTGGCAATTTGATCTCTAGTTCCTCTTCCTTTTCTAAATCCATCTTAGACATCTGGAAGTTCTTGATTCACATAATGATGAAGCCTAGCATGGATGATTTTAAACATGACCTTACCAGCTTGGGAAATGAGTACAATTGATGGCTGGCACATTCTTGGTACTACCCTTCTTGGGAATTAGGATGAGGATTGACCTTTTTCAGTCCTGTGGCCACTGCTGAGTCTTACAGATTTGCCAACATAATGAATGCAAAATCTTGATGGCATCGTCCTTTAGAGATTTGAATAGTTCTTCTGGAATTCCATTGCGTCCATTAGCTTTATTAACAGCAGTGCTTCTTAAGGCCCACTTGACTTTGCACTCCAGAATGTCTGGATCTGGGTGACTAACCACGCCATCGTAGTAATCCAGTTCACTAAGATTTTTTTTTTTTTTTTTTTATAGTTCTTTGGTGTATTCTTTCCACCTCTTCTTGATCTCTTTAGCATTTACTAGGTCTCTGCCATTTTTATCCTTTATTGTGATCATCTTTGGGCAGAATGCTCCCTTGATGTTTCCAGTTTTCCTGAAGACATCTCTAGTCTTTCCCCTTTTGTTGTTTTCTTGTGTTATTAAGCTTTGTTCATTGAAGAAGGCCTTCTTATCTCTCCTACGTATTCTTCAAAGCTCTGTGTTTAATCTGATGTACCTTTCCCTCTCTCCCTTGTTTTTCACCTCTTTTCGTTCTTCTGCTATTCAGAAAGCCTCCTCAGATAACCACTTTGCCTTCTTGCTTTTCTTTTTCTTTGGGATGGTTTGTTTGCCACCTCCTGCACAATATTATGTACCTCTGTCAATAGTTCTTCAGGCACACTGTTATCTAGATCTAGTCCCTTGAATCTATTTGTTATCTCTACTGCAAATTCGTACAGGATTTGATTTAAGTCATAAATGTCTGTCTAGTGTTTTTCATGGTTTTCTTTAGTTTAAGCCTGAATTTTGCTACGGGAGGTTGGTGATCTGAGCCACAGTCAGCTCCCAGTCTTGTTTTTGCTCATTGTATATAGCTTCTCCATCTTCCGCTACAAAGAATGTAATCATTTTGATTTCAGTATTGACCATTTGGTGATGCCCATGTGTAAAGTTGTCTGTTGTGTTGTTGAAAAAGAGTATTTTTTTTTATGACTAGTGCATTCTCTTGGCAGAATTCAGTCAACCTTTGCCTGCTTCATTTTGTTCTCCCAGGCCAAACTTGCCTGTTACTCAAGGTATATTTTGACTTCCTACTTCTGCATTCCAATCTCTGATGATGAATAGAATATCTTTTTTAGGTGTTAGTTCTAGGAGGTCTTGGAGAAGGCAATGGCACCCCACTCCAGTACTCTTGCCTGGAAAATCTCATGGGCAGAGGAGCCTGGTAGGCTGCAGTCCATGGGGTCGCTAAGAGTTGGGCATGACGGAGCGACTTCACTTTCACTTTTCACTTTCATGCATTGGAGAAGGAAATGGCAACCCACTCCAGTGTTCTTGCCTGGAGAATCTCAGGGACAGGGGAGCCTGGTAGGGTGCCGTCTATGGGGTTGCACAGAGTTGGACACGACTGAAGCGACTTAGCAGCTAGGAGGTCTTCTAGGTCTTCACAGAACTGATCAACTTCAGCTTTTTCAACTTTGGTAGTAGGGACATAGACTTTGATTACTGTGATGTTGAATGGCTTGCCTTGAAAACAAACTGAGATCATTCTCTCATTTTTGAGGTTGCACCCAAGTACTGTGTTTCAGACTTTTGTTGATTATGAGGGTTACTTTGTGTCTTCTATGGGATTCTTGCCCACAGTAGTAAATATAATGGCTATTTGAATTCAATTCGCCCATTCTCAACCATTTTAGTTTGCTGATTCCTAGGATGTCATTGTTTATTCTTACCATCTCCTGCTTGACCATGTCTGATTTTCCTTTATTCATGGACCTAACATTTCAGGTTCCTATACAATACTGTTCTTTGCACCATTTTATTTTACTTTCATCAACAGACACATCAACAACTGAGCATCATATTTGCTTTGGCCAAGCTGCTTCATTCATTCTGGGGCTATTGGTAATTCTTCTCCACTCTTCCCCAGTAGCATACTGTAAGCATTAGTAATAATGGGTAATATCTATTGATCTGCTGTAAATTCTACATGTACTGATTTATTTTGTACTCTATCAATGTTATGAGGTACCCACCTTTATAATTATGGTATTATAGTCTGAGAATTTAGGAAGCTAAGGCAGAGTAAGTTTAGTAACTTGCCCAGTTGGCAGAGCTAGGTAGGACTTATGCCCAGGCTGCCTGTCTTTAATCCTCCATTTTTTTTTTTTTTTGCTGTGCTAGTTCTTCATTGCTGCTTGCAGACATTCTCTGCTGCTGCTGCTGCTTAGTCACTTCAGTCATGTCTGACTCTGTGTGACCCCATGGACTGCAGCCTACCAGGCTCCTCCATCCATGGGATTCTCCAGGCAACAGTACTGGAGTGGGGTGACATTGCCTTCTCCCAGACTTTCTCTAGTTGCAGCAAATGGACTATTGCCGGGAGCCAGCATATTGCATATTGAGTGCATATTGCATATTGCATATTGAGTGCAGCACTTTCCACAGCATCATCTTTCAGGATCTGGAATAGCTCAACTAGAATTCTATCACTGCCGGGAACAGGAGCTCCGCCCATGGCAAAGGTCATGAGGAAGGAGGCTTGGCATACGCAAAGGTGGGATCGAGCCTCAGGAGTCCCCCTGGAAATTCTCAAGCATCTACCCCCAAAACCAGAGTCTGCCTACTTTCTGCTTTGTGCTTTCACATACACCTCTGACTTTACGGGGGGCTGTCCCCCACTACCTCTCTCTGAAAAAAGAGTTAGCTTACAGCTCCAGTTAATAATTCCTGGGTGTGACAGTGTTTAACCTACAAACTCCTTTGGATATCCTCTAGCCTGCCTGAATAGGTTTTTCCGGCCACATGTGATTGTTCAGAGCTTCCCAACTGTGAGAGGCAGGAGATGTTCTAAACGGTCTAAACACAGATTCCTTTGAGTAGTTAAAAGATTGATTAGAAATTGTATTGGTGAAGGGTTTTTCACTTATTGGACCAATGTTTGCTGCTAAGTCTCCATACTCCTTACCTACTGTGTCCTTGGCAGTGTATTGATTGATATAATGGGTGTATAGAAATGTAAGTAGTAGCCTCAATGTTTGTAACCTTGGACCCTTGAGTTAATTCTTTTCTTGATTGAGCCCACTTCACCTTTGCCCTATAGGAATGCAACTCTGTCCAATGCTTTTTTGGAGGCTGGCGCCTGACTTTGGAATAATCACCTTTAGAGAAAAATAAGTTTCTTAAAATGTTAACAGGCCTTCTGGCCAGAAGATGATGTAATTCACCTGAACTTTTGCATATGATAAGTTTGAAAGCCTGGCTTCGATTAGGACCAGGAACTGTTGTCCTTGCGTGACTCCACCCCTTCCCCCATTATCCTCTATGCACAACTTAAGGTATAAAAACTACTTTGGAAAATAAAGTGCGGGCCTTGTTCACCGAAACTTGGTCTCCCCATGTCACTCTCTCTCTCAAATTCTGGCTGAGTCTCCATCTGGAGCGCAGAACCCGCCATGCTTGCTAATTATGCCTGGGCTTCTAAGATCCGACCGGGGAGGCCTCAGTGTCTCCTCTCCTTCGGGAGAACGGAAGGACGCCTGCGGCCTACGTAAGTGGTGCAAACTTCTTGTCTTGAAGTTTTATTGGTCTCCCGCGTAAACCAAGCTACTCAGCCTCTTTTCTCCACTGAATTTTCCTACTGAGCTATCCTCATTCTATTACTCTTTATATCCTTAATTAACGTTTAATTAAGCAGTTATTTCCTGATCCTCGCCTACGCCGTCTCTCCTTCGAATACCCTGGATCAGCCGGGGCTTGACCCTGGCAGACTATCTCTTTATTGCAGTGCATGGGTTTCTCATTGCCATGGCTTCCCTTGTTGTGGCTCTTTAGCTCTAGAGACACAGACTTCAGTAGTTGTGACATGCAGGCTCTGTAGTTGAGGCTTGTGGGCTTTAGAATGTGGCCTCAGTAGTTGTGGCACATGGGTTTACTTACTCCATTCCATGTGGGATCTTCCTGAGGCAGGGATCAAACCCATGTTCCCTGCATTGGCAGGTGGATTCTTAACCACTGGACCACCAGGGAAGTACCAAGCCTCCAATTTTTTGTTTTAAAAATTTCAAATTACAGGAACATGAAAGGAATAATATGATGAACACATATACACCTTCACCTGGATTCATCAGCTATTACGTCTTCCTGTTTTTTCTTCCTCTCTTTTAAAAATCTATATTTTGATGAATTGTTTGTAAGTTGAAGAAATGTTTATTTAAAAGTTAGAATCACTTTTTTAAATTTAATTTTATTTTTTAACTTTATAATATTGTATTGGTTTTGCCATATATCAATATGAATCCACCACAGGTATACACATGTTCCCCATCCTGAACCCTCCTCCCTCCTCCCTCCCTGTACCATCCCTCTGAGTTGTCCCAGTGCACCAACCCCAAGCATCCAGTATCCTTCATCAAACCTGGACTGGCGACTCTTTTCATATATGATATTATTCATGTTTCAATGCCATTCTCCCAAATCATCCCACCCTCTCCCTCTCCCACAGAGTCCACAAGACTGTTCTATACATCAGTGTCTCTTTTGCTGTCTCATATACAGGGTTATTGTTACCGTCTTTCTGAATTCCATATATATGTGTTAGTATACTGTATTGGTGTTTTTCTTTCTGGCTTTAAACATATAAATATATACCTTGTGAGAACAGGACATTCTCTTATATGTCCTAATACAGTTATCTCAATCAATAAATTTAATAGTAATATTACACTGTTATCCAGAATATTTTCAGATTCATTAGTTATAATTCCTAGTTATTTTTGTTTACCCCTTCTACTATCCTTTTTCCCATTTTAATACTTAATTATAACTTGATTTTATGATTACACTACAGAAAACCTTTATATTCATATATTCTCATAGCCATCCCTGATTTATAAATGAAAACAGAGTCTCAGAAAACATCATTTTCTGAAAACATTTCCTCTAACAACACTTTTTCCTCATAAAGTGGATATGGACAAAATCAAAGGAAAGTAGAAAACCAAATTAGTGATGAGATGTCATCCAAGTCAGGGGCAAGTGTGAGTCAGGATGTGTCTTAAGAAAGTCCAACCACTTGTACCACAGTCCAAGTCTTACACTTTAGATTGTGTGTACTTCTCAGGATAGTGCTGCATAACAATACCATATTTAATTCTAACTCAGAATTCCCCTTTCTTGGGATTGGACTCCATCAATAGCACAATTCAGGTTTGCATTCATAGATGTGTTCCATCATTTAGGATACCTGAAAATAAAAAAATGAAAATACTCCTCACTAACCCTTGGTGTGTTATTATCTGACATTATAATGTGTCAGATAACTTATCGGCCATCACTCATCAATCTGTTGGTCTCTTAATTTGAAGTGTATTTTGTCTTTGTCCTTCAAGTATAGCCTGAGTTTGGTTCATGCTCTATAATATTTTTCCAAAGTAAATATTTATTTAATTGACCCCTACCACCAAACGTACTTTTCAAGTATCTGTGGTAGTCAAAAATTTGTTTTTCCTCTAATAAGTACAATTTTATGAAGATAGATTAATAAAAACACCACCTATATCCATATTCTGGGGGAAATAAGGTGTTGTGTCTTATTTTCATATAATGAGTTTTCATATGAAACTCCGTGAATGAGTTTTCATTCACTGTAAGACATTTATGACACTGAGGAAAATGCATTTGATTGGTCCACTATTTATAGAATTAAACTTGGGAAAGAGTTGTTATCAAAATAGGCTCCAGTTGCCATTGTTTGAATTTGCATATTGTAAACTTCACCAAATGGTAAAGTGTTGGTAAGATTATATCTTCAGAGAAAAAGACTTACTGTAAATATTTTTAAAGTTTTTCTTTAGTGTACCAACTCCTATGCAAAGTGAACTTTGGGAAACTTGACTCAACCATAAAGATAATTTTAACTTTTCTGTTGAAACCACACTGGGAGAAATGGCTTCATTTTTTGAGAGACTTACTTAACTAATCCCTAGGCAGGGTTTCTGGTGTATATCCTGTAGCAGGGATGGAGGACACTGAGATCTTTCTGTCCTTAGTTGACTCCACCATCTTTCTCAGTGAATGCTCATTGGAAAGAGCTCTTCCTATCACCCTGGCTGTACATGCAATATGTGTAAGAAGTCCTGAGAACATCAAAGCTCTAATGTCTAAGAGGTTTGTCTACTTTAGTAATAGTTTGCTTAGGAAAAAATCATTCTTTCTGTACCTACAGGTGCAACTTAAAGAAGCCATTGAAGGTTTTCCTGGTAAAATGAATGCTGAATTAGCAGAATCTGGGTTGAACTTGAGTTCTGGACAGAGACAATTGGTGTGTCTTGCTAGGGCTATCCTCAGAGAAAATCGAATATTGATTATTGACAAAGCTACATCGAATGTGGATCCAAGGTATGGAGCTGAGACCAGGAAACCTTGAATCTGACTTGTCAGTGTGGTAAATGGAAAACATTTAGTGATGCTTAGAAATGTTTCTAAGTGCTCTCTTAGTCCAATGGATATCTTTTGATAATATCAATTCCAGAAAACAAAGGAAAAACCAAGACATTTTGTATGGCATTAATGTTGTTATGAGGCATCCTGAGAGAGCTATATTCCTAAATCCAGCTCCTTATAGTTTCAAGCAATTTTGAGGGAATATTATTTTCCATCATTTTATGAAAAAGAGTAAATTTCTAAATAGATTTTTATACTTAGTTTTTTAGGAACAAGATTATATGTTAACATACTGATTTTTAGAAACATTATAAAAATATCATATATTTTTAAGTCAAATCTGCTTGTCATGTCTTTACTGAACTAAATTAACTTTTTTTTTAATATAGAACTGATGAGTTAATACAAAAAACAATTCATGAGAAATTTGCCCAGTGCACTGTGCTAACCATCACACACAGTTTGAGCAACGTCATTGACTGTACACAGATAATGGTAAGACCCTCACCATTTTAGCTTTTTTCATTTATGTTAAGTTTTTCAGCATATCCATCCTTGTAAAACTTGATAGGAACCTCCAGTAATTTAATTTTCTCTTAGTTTCTCCTCTCATTCCTGAAAATTGTTGTTGTTCAGTCTCTCAGTTGTGTCCGACTCTCTGCGACCCCCTGGACTTTGGCATGCCAGGCCTCTCTTTCCTTCATTATGTCCCACAGTTTGTTCAAATTCATGTCTATTGAGTCAGTAATTCCATCCAAACATCTTGTCCTCTGTCATCCCCTCCTCCTCCTGCCTTCAAACTTTCCCAGCATCAGTGCCTTTTCCAATGAGTAGGCTCCTCACATCAGGTGGTCAATCTATTGGAGCTTAAACTTCAGCAGCAGTCATTCCAATGAATATTCAGGGTTAATTTCCTTTAGGATTTACTGGTTTTATCTTCTTGAAGTCCAAGGGACTCTCAAGAGTCTTCTCTAACACCACAGTTCAAAAGCATCAATTCTTCAGCACTCTGTTTTATGGTCCAATTCTCACATCCGTATTTGACTACTGGTAAAACCATATATTTGACTATGTGGACCTTTGTCAGTAAAGTAATGTCTCTGCTTTTTAATATGCTGTCTAGGTTGGTCATAGCTCTTCTTCCAAGGAGCAAGCGTCTTTTAATTTCATGACTGCAGTCATGGTCTGCAGTGATTTTGGAGCCCAAGAAAATAAAAGCTGTCACTATGTCCATTGCTTCTCCATCTATTTGCTATGATGTGTAGGATTAGATGCCATGATCTTAGTCTTTGGAATGTTGAGTTTTAAGCCAGCTTTTTCACTCTTCTCTTTCACCTTCATTAAGAGGTTTTTAGTTCCTCTTTGCTTTCTGCTATAAGGGTGGTGTCATCTGTGTCATATCGGTGGTTATTGATATTTCTCCCAGCAATCTTGATTCCAGCTTGTGCTTCATGCAGCCCAGCATTTTGCATGATGTACTCTGCATATAAGTTAATTAAGTAGGGTGACAATATACAGCCTTGACATGCTCCTTTCCCAATTTTGAAACTTATTAGTATTGTTTGCTTTAGAAATACAGATGTACCTTGTTTTATTGCACTTCCCAGAACTGCATTTTTTACAATTTGAGAGCTTATCATGACCCTGCATTGAAGTCTATGGGCATCATTTTCCCAACAGTGTTTGCTCATTCCATGTCTCTGTCTCACCTTTTGGTAATTCTCACTATATGTCAAACTTTTCCACAATCGTTATAGCTGCTCTATAATTCTAGTTACTCTATAATTTCACAAACTATGGAAAACTCTTAAAGAGATAGGAATACTAGACCACCTTACCTGCCTCATGAGAAATCTGTATGCAGATCAAAAAGCAACAGTTAGAACTGGACATGGAACAACAGACTGGTTCCAAATAGGAAAAGGAGTATTTCAGGCTGTATATTGTCACCCTGCTTATTTAACTTATATGCAGAGTACATCATGAGAAATGCTGGGCTGGAAGAAGCACAAGCTGGAATCAAGATTGCAGGGAGAAATATCGATAACCTCAGATATGCATATGACACCACACTTATGGCAGAAAGTGAAGAACTAAAAAGCCTCTTGATGAAAGTGAAAGAGGAGAGTGAAAAAGTTGGCTTAAAACTCAACATTCAGAAAATTAAAATCATGGCATCTGATCCCATCACTTCATGGCAAATAGATAGGGAACAGTGGAAACAGTAACAGAATTTTTGGGCTCCAAAATCACTGCAGATGGTGATTGCAGCCATGAAATTAAAAGACGCTTGCTCCTTGGAAGAAAAGTTATGACCAACCTAGACAGCATATTAAAAAGCAGAGACATTACTTTACCAACAAAGGTCCGCCTAGTCAAAGTTATGGTTTTTCCAGTAGTCATGTACGGATGTGAAAGTTGGACTATAAAGAAAGCAGAATGCTGAAGAATGGATGCTTTTGAACTATGGTGTTGGAGAAGACTGTTGAGAGTCCCCATGACTTCAAGGAGATCCAGCCAGTCCATTCTAAAGGAGATCAGTCCTGAATATTAGTTGGAAGGACTGATGCTGAAGCTGAAACTCCAATACTTTGGCCACCTGATGTGAAGAACTGACTCATTGGAAAAGACCATGATGTTGGGAAAGATTGAAGGCGGGAGAAGAAGGGGATAGCAGAGGATGACATGATTGGATGGCATCACCGAGTTGCTGGACATGAGTTTGAGTAAACTCTGGGAGTTGGTGATAGTCAGGGAGGGCTGGTGTGCTGCAGTCCATGGGTTGAAAAGAGTTGGACACAACTGAGTGACTGAACTGAGACAGATTCAGGTATTTTTGAACTCTTTAGTGAAAGCTGCCCTTAGCAATGATTCACAGTAGTAAACAAAAGATTAACAGGAAAATGGCCTTTATGCCACTTAATAAATGTTTCCAATTAAATACAAAGGATGAAATTAGCTGCAGTATCTAGATGTGGAAAAACAACCCATGTCTTGTTTAGCGTTCCAGCATATTCTCTTCTTTTTTAAAAAATTAATCTTATTTATTATTTTTTCCCTGTGCTGGGTCTTCCTTGCTGTGTGGTCTTTTCTCTAGTTGCAGGGAGTGGGAGCTACTCTTCATTGCAGTATGCAGTCTTCTCATTGCATGGCTTCTCTTGCTGCAGAACACAGGCTCTATGTATGTGGGCTCAGTAGTTGTGGCTCCCAGGCTCTAGAGCATAGGGTCTATAGTTATGGAGCATGGTCTTTGTTGCTCTGTGACACGTGGGATCTTCTTGGACCATGGATCAAATTCATGACTCCTGCAATGGCAGGCAGATTCTTTTTACCACTGAGCCACCAGGGAAGCCCATCCAGCATATTCTCTTAAGATACATTTACTCTAAATATGACCTAAATGAATTAAATACCACTGAACATCAAAACTATTTTTAAAGTTGTATCATTTGGGCCGGTTGTTTCAGACAACTTTTTCCCCTCCAGAACCATTAACCAAAGTCACTAGTAAGCAGGAAGAGTTGAGAGCCCCTTCTTCTCTCTTTCAGTTTCAAATTAGCAGACTTACTAATGAGCAATAAAAGGGGTAAAAGGCAGGCAGCTGAGGAAAGAAAGGGGAAGAAAGATAGTTTGTGAAAACAGATTCAGATCCTAGGCAGTTCATGTTGGGCTGGCCCTGTGTGCTCTGCAGGCCATAATCACAGGAATTTGAAGCTCAATTTCTTACTTGCTTCTTTAGTCTTATCCAAAGAGAAAAATGGTTTTTAGAAATTTCTTCTGTGCAGAGCAGTCCTGCAAAAGCTGCTTATGTACCAGATCTTTTTTCGAGGCTTTCACTTGGAAAAATAAACTACACCACATCCAACTTCAAGAAGCATCTCAACCTCTCAAACAAGGGATTCTGCTCCTCTTAGCAGCTGACATAATCCAGGACCCTAAAGAAATCCCAGAAGCACTTACTCTTTTCCTCAAATATTGCTTGAATTTCCAAATCAACTTGGCCATTAAAATGTCAGGGCACTGCCCTTTCATTTGTATGACATCAACCTACTTTTTAGATAAATGGACTTTGATTTTCTTGAATCAAGTTATTTTCCAACTCTGTGTATCTGTATAAATTGCTTGAAAGCTCAGAGCCTGAGAGCTAAGAGCACTAGGTAAAGATAATAACACCAAATGCCCTGGGCAGAATATAAGATGCTACTGAGTCCCAGTAATCCTATTCTAAAACTTCTGTTTTCTTCCTTTCCTATAACATTATAATATTAAAAGGTCGGCTTAGGCCTTTGCCTAGTCAAACAAGATAATCAAGCCATTTAAACACCAGCCAGTCCTACCATCTAAACAGATTCTCTCTATTCTCCTTGTGTTGCCTCTTTTTAAAATACTGTCTGAGTTATAATATGTTACTGAGAAACCTTGTGCATTAATGGGTTTGTTTCTGCTGATTAACAGGTTTTGGATTCAGGGAGACTGGAAGAACATGATGAACCATTTGTTTTGCTGCAAAATAGAGACAGTCTGTTTTACAAGAAGGTGCAACAACTGGGCGAGGTGGAGGCTGCTGCCTTCATTGAAAGGGCAAAACAGGTGAGCCTGCTGCAGGAAGTTATAGTTAAAGTTCATCTCCAGGGTTCATCCTTCACATGAGTTCCACCAGGGGTCTGATAACAAGCACTCTGTGCCCTTATAAGACCCCAGAGATGAAGCTTCATGACTTGGTCTTAACAACACATGGCAAATAGAAGGCAGGTCTGCTGAGAATCTGCAGCAGTGCTGTGAGTGGGGTCAGGATGTGTGCTCTTCTGTGTGACCACACCTGTGCCTGAGAGAGAGATGTCAAATTGGACTTTCCATATTTTGGACCCTGGATTCAGATTCTCATAGAGAACAGAACACTCATTTTGCAGACCCTTTACGTTCATTCTGATTGCTGTCAAAGAATATCCAGGAAATTTGAGAGTTTAAGGAAAATTTTGGAATATTTTGGTTCTAAGAAGATCTTCCAGGGAAAGGTGTAGGCCTGTTCTGTTTTCTAATCTGTAAAGAAAATGCCAACCCAATACTGTCACTTTCTCCCTAATTCTTTGTTGTTTAGAATTAGGTCCATTTGCCTCCCATGCTTCCTCTACCTTCTAGAAGATGTAATTGTCATCAGGACAAATCAAGAACTTACAATAGCTTCACACTGTAGTCTGAATGATGCTTGAAGGTTTACAAAGCACTTTCACAGAGATGAGGTGTATGAAGCACTAAGCTCTGTGCATGGGTAACATTCAGGTCACATGACATCTTCCTAACAATGGTGAGATGGTAACTGGGGTCTGGTTTAGGAGACTTAGCCATTGTCATACAGCCATCTGTAACTTGAAACAAGGTGGGAGTGGGAATAGGGTTGATGAGAAGATGGAGGGAGAGAAGGAAGGTCTGGTCTTCTTGACCCTTATCATGCGTGGCTTGGGATGGGATGAGACTTCCAGCTGCCTGTGGTGAGGTTTTCCATTGAAAATTTATCGCTGTTAAATTATGGATATATTTTCCCTTTTTCATACTTTTCTGCATTTCCTAGATTTTCATTTGTAAGTAAAAGAAGTTTACTAAAATATTTCTTAAAGAAAACATGTCCCAATATCTTAAGTACTTCTATATGAAAGCTTTATATGAAATGTTGTCTAAGTTCCCTCTATCACTGTCTCATCTCAGTCCTCCTTAGAAATGAGGAAATGCCAAGCAGGACCTTCCACTGTTCACAGGTAGGAAATTGCCTGGGTCGCAGAGCTGGCTGAAGAGGTGGCGGAATTGGAGTTCATACTTAGACTTAGGGACAAGGAATTCTGTGTTCTGAACTTTTCATAAGTACTTATATTGTGTGCAAATGTTGAGAAGCTGAACAAAGAACTCTGTATTTTTCTGCCTGAAATTCACAAAGTGCTTTCATCTACTAGAGTATCTCCCAGTCAGAGCTTCCCTTCTGAGATCAAGAGACCCAGGAACCTCCCAAACCCTTTTGTGCTTTTGACCTCATGCATTTCACACCAAAAAGAGTTGTACCCACCTATGTGTCAAAGTCTTCATTTAGAAACTATATTATCATTATATATTATTAAGCCATTGAGTAATGAGAAATAGATCACAGAACTTTAGATAGGTCCAGATATCATAAGATAATAGGATTCAACACCCTCATTTTAAGGTGCGGAAACTAAGGCCCTTTAGAAAGAAGGTTCAGTTCAGTTTAGTCACTCAGTCATGTGCAACTCTTTGCGATCCCATGAATCGCAGCACGCCAGGCCTCCCTGTCCATCACCATCTCCCGGAGTTCACTCAAACTCACGTCCATTGAGCTGGTGATGCCATCCAGCCATCTCATTCTCTGTCGTCCCCTTCTCCTCCTGCCCCCAATCCCTCCCAGCATCAGAGTCTTTTCCAATGAGTCAACTTTTCACATGAGGTGGCCAAAGTACTGGAGTTTCAGCTTTAGCATCAGTCCTTCCAAAGAACACCAAGGACTGATCTCCTTTAGAATGGACTGGCTGGATCTCCTTGCAGTCCAAGGGACTCTCAAGAGTCTTCTCCAACACCACAGTTCAAAAGCATCAATTCTTCAGCACTCAGCTTTCTTCACAGTCCAACTCTCACATCCATACATGACCACTGGGAAAACCGTAGCCTTGACTAGACGGACCTTTGTTGGCAAAGTAATGTCTCTGCTGCTCAATACGCTATCTAGGTTGGTCATAACTTTTCTTCCAAGGAGTAAGCGTCTTTTAATTTCATGGCTGCAGTCACCATCTGCAGTGATTTTAGAGCCCCCCCCCCCTCCAAAAAGTAAAGTCTGACACTGTTTCCACTGTTTCCCCATCTATTTCCCATGAAGTGATGGGACCAGATGCCATGATCTTCGTTTTCTGAATGTTGAGTGTTAAGCCAAATTTTTCACTCTCCTCTTTCACCTTCATCAAGAGGCTTTTTAGTTCCTTTTCACTTTCTGCCATAAGGGCGGTGTCATATGCATATCTGAGGTTATTGATATTTCTCCCGACAATCTTGATCCCAGCTTGTGCTTCTTTCAGCCCAGCGTTTCTCATGATGTACTGCATATAAGTTAAATAAGCAGGGTGACAATATACAGCCTTGAAATACTCCTTTTCCTATTTGGAACCAGTCTGTTGTTCCATGTCCAGTTCTAACTGTTGCTTCCTGACCTGCATATAGGTTTCTCAAGAGGCAGATCAGGTGGTCTGGTATTCCCATCTCTTGAAGAATTTTCCACAGTTTCCCTATGTATATAATTAGTGTTAAGCTGGTTTGCAGCAGGTACAGAATTAGAAATCTGTTCTTTCAGTGAATGTTTTAAATCAAGTTTAACATATATATGGAAGCAGACATAGGTCACAGAATTAGAAATCTTGCGATTCCTGGTCTAGTAATCCTGCACCTACTCTAACGATATTAATGGTAAGTTACATTTGTAAAGTTCTTTATCATTTCTTTTACATTGTTCTCACATATAAGATTTCACTTAATCTCATGATGGTCCATTTTTATTCATGTCATGGATGAGGAGATTGGGTCCAGGGCTGACCTAAGGTCACAGAGCTGATTCAGGGTGCACAAAGGGGGAATTGCTGGGGGAGACTGAGTGCCACCTTAGGTACTATGTTCTGGGTTGAGTCTGAGAACACTGCTCCTTTCACATAGTAGCCAAGGTGGGGCCATCACCCAAGTTCACAGAGTGGCAGAACCTCAATCTTGGATTTCAGTCCTACACCTGGGTCAGGTCACCTATACAGAAAGGCATTTCTTGATTCCCATTCCAGTGGAATATTTTCTTGGCATTATTTCTGCATACTCTGCATCCTCTTAGGTAAGCTGTCAGATTATCAATTTTTTGAATGTGCAAGCGTCAGATACCAATGCATTTTTCAGAGTTATAACACTAGAAGCATTAGCCTAAATCAGCAAGCTTTTCACTCTAATAGAACAGGATTCATTCATTTGAAAAGAAAACTCAACATCTGGGAAAAGGTGCTTCCAAGTCACATTTTTTTTAAATGCATAGATCAGCTGAGCTGATCACTGTTTAATTGACCCTTTCAGATGATCTGATGGTCTATGAAATAGTAGAGAAAGTACTTTTAAGATACATAAAGCTGAAGGGGGCATTAGTTTGCTAGGGCTGCCATACAAAGACCACAGAGTAGGTGACTTAAACAGCAGAAATGTTTTTCCTCGCAGCTCTGGGGGCTGGAAGTCTGAGGTCAAGGTGTCAATAGGGTTGGTTTCCTCTGAGGTCTCTCTACTTGGCTTGGAGACACCATCTTCTCTCTGTCTCACATGGTCTTCCCTCTGTGTGTATGTGTCCTGATCTCCTCTTATAAGAGCTCCAGTCTGTTAGGTTAGGACTCACCTCTATGACTTCATCTTAACTTTATTTCCTCTTTAAATACCCTGTCTCCAAATACAGTCACATTCTGAGGTACTAGGGGGTTTAGGACTTCAACATGTAAAATTGGAGGGGACACAGTTCACCTCAAAGTATGAATGCCTGTTGTCCATTCTGTTCTATGATGAAGCAAATCTGGTTGAGGTTTTCTGAAGTTTCTTTGTTCCCAGTGTGTAACAGAGGTGTCAATTTTTCTATTCATGAAATCACCTAATAGAGCGCAGAAGTTATAAAATCCTCATATCCTAGCTCGAGGAGCCTGGACCAGTTTGAATTGATGGAGGAGGCACTTAGCATCCATGTGGCCTTGTGTCCCCCAGGTCTCTGAACCTCAGGTCCTCACCTGTGTGTAAAGCAGGGATTACAGTCCTGCGGGCTTCTTCAGTTTATTATGGGGATCAGATGATAGAGCACATGCTTACGTACTTTGAGACTGTAGAGCATTTTACAGTGTAAAAGTGTGATCATTTTTTAAAAGGCCATAGACAGAAGCCTTGCATCTCAATAATAAAAAATATACCCACAGTTCTTCTAAGTAACTTTAGAGACTCTAAATCAGGGGTCCCCAACCTCTGGACTGCAGTCTGGTACTGGTCCACGAGCACACAGCAGGAGGTGAGTGGTGGGCAAAGGAGCAAAGCTTCATCTGCTGCCCTATCACTCACATTACACCTGAACCTCCCCCACTCCCCTCCCACCCCTGTCCTGACTGTGGACAACTTGTCTTCCATGAAACTGGGTCCCTGGTGCCAAAAAGGTTGGGGGCCACTGCTCTAAATAATTAAAATGTATTATTATTAATAAGTTTTAAAACAAATGATACATCTACTGCTAGAAAATGTAAACACTTTTAAAAATACTTTAAAAAAAATTATGAGCAAAAAGTAAATCACTTTACATTCCTGTCATCACAAGTTCCTCCCCCAGGTGGAGCCCCTGCACCACTGCTGACTGTTCTGTGTATCAGGAAGAACTTGTGAATATGTGGTCTTTTGATTTTTAAGCACAAATGATAGTTGTTCTTTCCATATTGTATCTCATTATATTAGTTCATACAGTTGTCTCATTCTTTTTCATGGCTACATGAAAAAGTGTTATGCTTTTTCCATTTTCTACTCCTTATTTTCAGTGCTTGTCAATCAGAGTTTATAAAATGTAGAGATTACAACCTGATATTAACATCCAAATTTGTTGTGCTCATTTTATGTGTGAAGATGAGAAACCCTTGGCAGGCACTATTAATAGATTTCCCAGCCTCTTTGTCACCTTGTTTTTAATTTATCTCCAGGCTTTGAGTCAGTAAGATTTTACTTATCAGTTTACCCTAGTGACAAAACTGAATGATCAGAACTCAAGTTTATCTACAGGTTGTTTGGCATTAAGTCTAGTCCCACTGAGGGATTATGTTTTAGTGAGGCTAGTTTCTCCATAGAATAAATATACCCCTGGTTTTTTAAATTGTGCCTCCACTAGTGATATTGTTGTAGCCATGCCTTCCGGGAAACAAACTCACTCAGAAGGACAGTGCAGATAGTGGAGTGCTGTTTATTAAACTGGCAGGCCCAAGGCAGAGTCTTCTCTTAGTCAAGAACCCCGACCAGTTTTTGTGAAAACCTTATATATCCTAAGCATTCTCACCCAAACCCACCTCCCCAAAATTCCCTGAACAAAATAAAAAGAAAGATACAATCAAAGTTAACCCGTGATTCATAAGCCTTAAGCCTAGGTAGTTAAACAGTGAACAATTATCAATAGGCTTGTGGTCATACCCCAATAAGCATAATAGAATTTATGATTCTATTCGGTCACACAGATAATTAGGGTATTCTTTTAGGTGATGGAGAGCCCTGGGGCTCTTCCTTCTGAGGACCTGATTTTCCGGTTGGTATGTCGTTTCCATAGATACTGGGCATATAGCTCAAAGTCCACAGTTCGGCCCAAGATGGAGTCCTGCTTTCAAGACAGCCTGTTCTGGCTCCTCCTTCAGTATGATTTGCTTCACATGAAGAAGTTAACCTAGAAATGTGTTGCCTTAGAAGGACTTTAAAACTCTTAACAATGTTGTTTTTGTCTTTTTCCCCCCTTAGGTGCACACTGAAAGGAAATAGCCAGATATTACAGTGACCGTGTGATTATGAATATTTCCAGTGGACAGCCCTCAAGCTCAACAATTTTTGAGTCAATGTTCTGTTTCTACCATGAGTTCATGTCTATTCCAAAGGCATTTTTCCAATAGGTTTTTGCACTGCATAAATTATATTATACATTTTTTACACTAGCAACAAATATTTACATATTCCAAGATGTTAATCTATAATTTTTTCCTCCAACTTCACTCAGTGATTTCAAGCTCTTGCAAAATGATTTGTTATGTTTATTTATATGTTAAACTATTTTCTTTCTTATCCAAATCAGAAGTTGCAGGCCATCAATAAAAGCTGTCTCCCAGGTTTTGTGTCTTGAGAGACTCCAGAGCCAAACTGATTTTCTAAGATTTGAGACAAAGTTGTCACAGATTATTTTTTTAATATTCCCAGAATTACATGTTATTTCCAATTGCATCAGGGATTCTGTTTACTTGAAGACTGTGTGAAGTTGCCGTTTTGTGTAACCACTTCCTTTAACAGACCTACTGTCCATTTTTCCACTCAAAGACCTCTAGTTAAAATACTACAGAAAAAACTAATAGGAAAAACATACCTGTAGTTTAAATGACATTATAGAAGAGAGAGGTATCACCCTCCAAAAAGAAATATGTTTAAAATACAGAGGGACAATATTATGTGTTCTTCTCCTGTGTCTCCTGCATTGCAGGCAGATGCTTTACCGCTGAGCCATTGGGGAAGTCCTCTAAAAGAGAAGGAAGAGAAAATATGTTTTATCAAAGTAGGAACTCTTCCAGGGTATTTGCTAATGAAGGACAGCCATGTTCTAGACTGTCTTCTAGATAGAAGATTTTATTTTTTTACATTTTTAAAAAATTGTGGTAAAGTATATATAGTATAAAATTTGCCATATAGCCATTTTTGATCATACAGTTCAGTGGCATTAATCACATTCACAGTGTTGTGCAGCCACATTGTCTGGGTAACTTTTGGTAATTATGTGCTTCCTATTAAGTGTGTTATTTCTGCAGAGTCATTTTGGTAAGTTTCATTTTTGTAGGAGTGGATCTGTTTCCTGTGTTTTGAGCTTGATTGGCATAAATGTATTCACAATACCTTATATATTTAAACTACAGCAACTCTGTGTTCTTTGGGCTTTTTAATTTTCTTTGAGCCTTCTATTTTTTATTAATAATCTTGCATAACTTTTTTCCTTTTTTCAAAGAATTAGCTTTTTGCTTGGTGGATGCTTTCTATTTTGTTTTTCTTTCCCTAGCTCATCATATCATTCTTTCCTTAAACTTTTCCTTTACTTTCATAATTTTTTCTCTAAATTCTTAAATTGGAAACATATTAATAACATCATTATTTTTCTAATATAAGTATATAAAGCCGACATATTTTTCTGAGATCCACTTTAGCTGCAACCTGCAAGTTTTGATACTTACCACCAATCACTAGCCATAGTATTATGTATTTTCTAATTCCTAATTCCTGATTAACTAACTATATCTTTTACCTATGAGTTATTCAGAAGTATAATGTTCTCTAAATTTTAAATGCTAATGGATTTTTTCTATTAGAATGAATTATGTCAAACTGCTAACATTCAGTCTTTTTATAAGCTATAAAATGGCACTTTCATATATTCTAACATAGTTTTCTTTTATTACCACATAACTTAATTTCATTTTGATCAGACAATGTTAGATTGTGGATTTTAAACCAAAGGTAACCACATTCACACAAAAAGTCTTTATTTCTACCATTTTGTGTTTTATTTGGGGGTTTTAAAATGTTATAAATATGTGTGTAATTAGTAATTTTCAAATAAAAATCCTCCCTGAGTACTGGAATGCTTTCTGATATGTGTTGCAGGCTGGCTCTCTGGGCTGCAGACTTGGATGGAGTTTAGTGCTGGGATGTGTATCAGGGGTGCCCTTGGGGTCAACACTGTGAAATCAGGAGGGAAGAAATAGGGTAGGGCAGAGGGAAGGATCAATCTGCATCACTGGCCAGATGACCTGAGCTGACCCCGTGTGGATCTGGAGTGATGATGGCCCTTCAGGGTTTCCTGACACACCCACTGGCCAGGACTTTATACCTCTCCCTGGATGGACCATTGCACATAGGCTGACCCCAGAGGGGCTGGTGGTTTAATGTTGCCCACTGGCAGCACTTACAGCAGTTGGACAAAAAGTCCTTGAAGGGAGGTCAGGACAGCACGTCTCCATGTTCCCCCCACAGCATGTATCACAGCTCCAGAGGTAGGTGATGAGGGTGTACTGTGGGGAAAACTCTTGACTGATGTGTAAGTAAAAATGGTGACTTAGTGATTCTCCTCACTATCTTATGGTCAAAAAACAAGGGAGAAGGTCCATATAGGACAGAAATCCTCATTTTCAAGGGTTAGCCCAGTTGTCACCTCTTCTAAGAAGTCATCTTAAGATCAGTCATCATCCTAGGTAACTCATATTTCTGTAATACCCTGAGCACCTCTAATTTGTTAAACTGAACCATTCTTGGTTAGTGTCCCATTGTCACCATCCTGAGATACTTCATTTGTAAACAAGGGCCCTGTTCTTTCCATTGTGTACTGGGCCATCTAAATCATGGAGTCTGCCCTGACTGTGAGTGTTCACACATGATCTGTTTCCTCACTAAACCAAGTGAGAAAAAGACTTGGAATTGTGCCCTAGTCACTTTTTAATTACATCTTCCAGCATAGTGTCTGTCACACAGGGGTTGCTCAGTAAATGTTTACTGAATGAATAAATGATGACCAAGAACAAACTTTCCTTCTAAACATTATAATTTTGAAATTTTAAGAAGTAGCCTGGGATAACAGAAAGCCCTGGTTTTGTAGTCAGCTGTTATGCCTGTCAGGTCTTTCTCTACTCCTCACTAGTAGTGTGGGTGCCCAGAGAATGTACTGTCTAGAGTGGGACACTTGCGAGTGAAAGGAAAGTGATAATCAGCCAAGGTTCCAAGACAATAAACTGGCACCATCCTTAACAAAATGGGCTCTGGACACACCCTACAGTCATGTAACCATAGTTACATGCTTGGGTAAGTGTCTTACCCTTGAAGTCTCAGCTTCTTTGAGAAATTAATCTAATTCCTGCTCTTGAACAGTGGCTTTGGTTGGGATGATGGATGGGCCAAGAGCATCCAAAGACACAGGGTGGAATCATTGACCTTGGTGATTCCTAATCACCAGGAGAGGAGAGCAGGATGGGCATGGATGAAGGAGGTTTGTAGACTGTAGAAGGTGTATTTGAGAAGGTCCTCATCTGATGGCCTAAACCAAACTGCTCTTCCTTCACATGTAGTTAAAATGACACAAGCACACAGGAAGGAGCACAAGTTCTGGAGTCAGCCTTCCAGGGACAAATACTGGCTCCTCTGGGCACTGACTGGGTTTGGATACATATTCTGCTACCTGCTAATCATGGGCTCTTAAGGTTGGGAAGTGCACCATGCTTCAGCGTCTTTATCTGAAGGTTGTGGTGGGGATAGTACAATTCTCAGAGCCCTGTGGCAAAGATTAACTATGACAGTGATGCTCACAGTGGGGTCTGTGCACTAGTGCCATGAACTCTGCAACTAGGTCTTAAAGAAGTACAGGAAATTTAAGAAAGCTGGAAACTCAGAGCCATCAGCTATTGCTATGACAGCCACACTCAGGATGGGTGGAATCCTGAACAGCCCAGAAACCAGTGTGTGTGTTGCACTTGCAGGGAGAGGGGCAGATAGCTGCACATAGCCATGCTCAGTGGATCAGTGATTAGATGGCAGTGGGCTGAAAATGTAAAATTAAATAAAACTGATTCTTAACCCCAGATAGGTGAGAAACACTGCTTTTGAACAATGCTTAATGTGTGATTAGCTGTCAGTCAGTACTACCCTCTCTAGCGCTACCTTCTTTATTAATTGTTACCATCATATTTATGTTTAAAATAGGAACATATAGGCTTTCAAAAGGCTCTATTATACATTATCAATATTTTTAATAGAATTTAAAAGTTAGAAATAATTAGATTACTGTTCAAGTTTAGAGTGTTTTTTTTTTTTTTAAGTCTAAAAACAATACTATGCATATATTTATACTGATTCTACTCTTTAATCAGCAGCATGGGCCTAATGTTGAGGAAGGTCTCTGGAAACACAACTGGCTACTTTAAAACACTCCAGAGGTTGTTTTTTTGTTTTTTTTTTAATGCACAAGGTTTTATGTGGAAGCTGTTAATTTTCCTTTAAAGATAGAAAGAATATGGATTAATTGAAATTTTGCTTTTTAAACCTAATGTTCCAAAGGAATTTTTTTTTTTTCAAAAACTAAAACAACAATGGGTTGAAAGATGGGAGAAATATATATATATATATTCAAACTTAGAACTAAAAAAATAACATTACCAGAAGGAATAAGATGCCCCAGCCCTATGAGACCTCGATCTATACACCAGGCCCATCTGACTTGCCTTAGGAGTCAAATTGGGATTGTGTGATATTTTAAAAACCAAGGTTAAGACTTAGACACACTAAGAATGTTTTACACAAAGCTTACATTGGATGGTTCTGACTAAATACACTCTTTCATTCAGTAATCATGCTCACAATTATCCATCCCAATAGTTGAAGGCTTTGGGTATTCCAAACCAGTGTTTGATCCAATGGTTAATCATATTTAAATTTGGATGGCATTACTGGAAAAATATTTTTTTAATTAAATTTTGCAGACTACCTAGAAAAGCAATGAGTCTCTAAGATGGAGTTTATTTTTTTTTTTAATTTAATTTTATTTTTAAACTTTACAATATTGTATTAGTTTTGCCAAATATCGAAATGAATCCGCCACAGGTATACCCGCGTTCCCCATCCTGAACCCTCCACCCTCCTCCCTCCCCTCCCCTCCCTCTGGGTCGTCCCAGTGCACCAGCCCCAAGCATCCAGTACCGTGCATCGAACCTGGACTGACGACTCGTTTCATACATGATATTATACATGTTTCAATGCTATTCTCCCAAATCTCCCCACCCTCTCCCTCTCCCACAGAGTCCATAAGACTGATCTATACATCGGTGTCTCTTTTGCTGTCTCGTACACAGGGTTATTGTTACCATCTTTCTCAATTCCATATATATGCGTTAGTATACTGTATTGGTGTTTTTCTTTCTGGCTTACTTCACTCTGTATAATAGGTTCCAGTTTCATCCATCTCATTAGAACTGATTCAAATATATTCTTTTTAATGGCTGAGTAATACTCCATTGTGTATATGTACCACAGCTTTCTTATCCATTCATATCACATTAGATGTGTTTTAAGTAAGTAGCAAAAGAGGATTGAGGTAATTTTACAACAATAAAATTTTTAAAGATCCATGAGTTTATACTGATTCTGATAAGATATAAAATTGAAAGGGAAAGTTCTTTTTTGCAATAGAATGCCAACTCACAAATGTAGAACTATTGACAGAATAGCACCATATAGCAGCCATCGTTGTTATAAATAATTAAGAAAAAATTCATCATTAGCTGAACTGAATGAATGGTGAATATTTGGCGAGTTGGGGAAGACATGGAATTTTCATAGACTCAAAGTATCTTCCCAGATTAATTCTTTAGAGAAGGATTGCATTTTTAAACTGGAAAAATCTGGTAGACTCCAGGCTAAGCAAATGACCAGAGTTAATGTTACTAATAATGAACCTACTGACACCTTGGCTTTTTTTTTTTTTTTTCTTGTTTCTTTAAAAATTTATTTCATTGAAGTATAGTTGATTTACAATGTTGTGGTAATTTCTGCTGTGATTCAGTTTACATATCAGTTCAGTTCAGTCGCTCAGTCATGTCTGACTCTTTGCGACCCCATGAATTCCAGAACACCAATCCTCCCTGTCCATCACCAACTTCCGGAGTTCACCCAAATTCATGTCCATTGAGTCGGTGATGCCATCCAGCCATCGCATCCTCTGTTGTCCCCTTCTCCTCCTGCCCTCAATCCCTCCCAGCATCAGAGTCTTTTCCAATAAGTCAACTCTTCACATGAAGTGGCCAAAGTATTGGAGTTTCAGCTTTAGCATCAATCTTTCCAGAGAACACCCAGGACTGATCTTTAGAATGGATTGTTTGGATCTCCTTGCAGTCCAAGGGACTCTCAAGAGTCTTCTCCAACACCACAGTTCAAAAGCATCAATTCTTTGGCGCTTAGCTTTCTTCACAGTCCAACTTTCACATCCATACATGACCACCGGAAAAACCATAGCCTTGACTAGACGGACCTTTGTTGGCAAAGTAACGTCTCTGCTTTTGAATATGCTATCTAGTTTGGTCATAACTTTTTTTTTCCAAGGGGTAAGCGTCTTTTAATTTCATGGCTGCAATCACCATCTGCATACATAGGTTCTTTTTCATTTTTTTCTGTTATGATGTATCACAGGATATTGAATATAGTTCCCTGTGCTATAATGTAGGACCTTATTGTTTACCAATTCTAGATATAAATAGTTTGTGTCTGCTAATCCAAAACTCCCAATCTATCTCTCTCCTATATGTCCTCCCCCTTGGCAACCACAAATCTGTTTCTACGTCTGTGAGTCTGTTTCTGTTTCTTTGATAAGTTCATTGCTGATCCGCATGGATTTTGATGTGTGAGATAATGACAACAGTATATTGTTTCTTGTTTTCTTGCCTGCCACCCATCCCCCAGGCCCCATGAAGAAGAAGAAAGAATTTGTTGTTTTTCAGTCACTGTCATGTCCAACTCTTTGCGACCCCGTGGACTGCAGTAAGCCAGACTCCTCTGTCCTTCACTATCTTCTGGAGTTTGCTCAGATTCATGTCCATTGTGGTGGTGATGCTATCTCATCCTCTGCCACCTTTTTTTTTTTTTTTTTCTCTTGGCCTTCAGTCTTTTCCAGCATCAGAGTCTTTTCCAATGAGTTGGCTCTTTGCATGAGGTGGCCAAAGTATCAGACCTTCAGCTTCAGCCTCAGTCCTTCCAATGAATTGTTGTTCAGTCACTCCCCCTGCATTGTAGCATGCCAGGCTCCTCTGTCCTCTGTTATCTCCTCAAATACATGTCCATTGAGTTGGTGATACTATATAGCCATTTCATCTTCTGTTACTCCCTTATCCTTTCTCCTTCCATCTTTCCCAGCACTGGGGTCATTTCTAATGAGTCAGCTCCTTGCATCAGGTGGCCAAAGTATTGGAGCTTCAGCTTCAAGATCAGTTCTTCCAATGAATATTCAGGGTTGATTTCCTTTAGGATTGACTAGTTGGATCTCCTTGCAGTCCAAGGGACTCTCAAGAGTCTTCTCCAACACCATAGTTCAAAAGCATCAATTCTTTGGTGATAAGCCCTTTTTGTGGTCCAGCTCACACATCCGTTCATATCTACTGGAAAAACCATAGCTTTGACTATACAGACCTTTGTCGGAAAAGTGATGTCTCTGTTTTTTAATATGCTATCTAGGTTTGTCATCGGAGAAGGCAATGGCACCCCACTCTAGTACTCTTGCCTGGAAAATCCCATGGATGGAAGAGCCTGGTAGGCTGCAGTCCATGGGGCCGCTGAGGGTCAGACACAACTGAACGACTTCACTTTCACTTTTCACTTCCATGCATTGGAGAAGGAAATGGCAACCCACTCCAGTGTTCTTTCCTGGAGAATCCCAGGGATGGGGCAGCCTGGTGGGCTGCCATCTATGGGGTCGCACAGAGTCGGACACAACTGAAGCGACTTAGCAGTTGAAGCAGCAGGTTTGTCATAGTTTTCCTTCCAAGGAGCAAGTGTCTTTTTAATTTTACAGCTGCAGTCACCATCTGCAGTGATTTAGGAGCCCAAAAAATAAAGTCTATCACTGCTTCCACTTTTTCCTTTTCTATTTGCCATGAAGTGATGGAATCTGATGCCATGATCTTAGATTTTTTAATGATGAGTTTCAAGGCAGCTTTTTCACTCTCCTCTTTCATCCTCATCAAGAGGTTCTTTAGTTCCTCTTCATTTTCTGCTATTAGAGTGGTATCATCTGCCTATATGAGGCTGTTGATATTTCTCCTAGAGATTTTGATTCCCACTTGTGATTCATCCAGCCTGTCATTTACATGATGTATTCTACATATAAGTTAAATAAGCAAGACAATGTACAGCCTTGTCATACTCTTTTTGCAATTTTGACCCAGTCAGTTGTTCCACATCTGCTTCTTAATGTTGCTCCTTGACCTGCATACAGGTTTCTCAGAAGTCAGGTAAGATGGTCTGGTATTCCCATCTCTTGAAGAATTTTCCAGTTTGTTGTGATGCACCCATTCAAAGGCTTTAGTGTAGTCAATAAAGCAGAAGTAGATGTTTTTTTCTGAGTAGAGACCTAATGGACTTCCTGGCACTTTATAGGAAAATTCTGCCCACCCTGCCCTAGGGCTCTGCTGTTCTAAGCATGGCCTGTGGACCAGCAGAATCAGCTTGCCCTGGGAGGCTATTGGGAACATGGAATCTTGTCTCTACTGCAGACCCACTGACTCAGAATCTCCAAATCCCAGGTGAGTTCTGCTCACATTACAGTTTGAGAAGCGCTGGTTTAGAGGCCCTGCTCGGGTCATCCTGTGGTTGCATCCTCCCCCAGATGCAGGCAGCCAGAGAGGACCAGGGGGTGTGGTCACCTGGAGCCCCACCCCCTCCAGGCCCTGCTCTGAGCACCTAGACCTTAGAATTCCTGCCGGAACCCCTGCTGGAATCCACTGGGTTGTTTATCAAAAATTTAAATTCCCAGGCCCCCTTGATCAGATCTTTGGGGCTGGTGCCTAGGACTCTGCATTCTGACCCCTTTCCTTTTGACTTTTGATCTGCAACAGAGCTACAGGAGCACTTGTAATGGGGAGGTGTGTGGAGAGGAGCTCCCCCAAGGGGCAGGAAGCATCAGGAGAAAGAGAAGGAGGTCCCAGGTCAAAGGAAGGTGCCGACCACCAGCTCACACCTTCCTGCTTCTCTCCTGATTCTCCTCACAACCTGGCCTGAAACCTGGCCTGACCCCACCCTTGGGAGCTGACTGCAGGAGGAACTGCCAGAACGGGGCAAAGGTGTCTTCCTGCTGACCGTGGGGCTCTCGGGGGCTGCCCTGCAGAAGGAAGGATCCAAATCGGGGCAATAGGAGCAAAGGGGCTGTGGGCGCCTGGAGAGACCACACGGACCCACCCACAGGGTCAGGCTGAAGCTGCTGAGCAGATCTTTGGGCAGGGAGACCTGTGTGGTCCTACGGGGGCTCAGAAGCTGCATCTGTCAGTTAAGAGTCTATGACATTGATCAAGGTACTTAAGCTCTATAGGCTTGTTTCCTTGTCTCTGAGATGGGGATCCTAGTACCCTCTAAGCTTGTGTTAAAATTAAATGTGATAAGTTAAAGCACATCCTGCTACACAGAGCAGAATAGGGGCTGTTGCTATTTATTGTGAAGCTTGTCACCTTACACCTCTGCACTTCCTGATGCTTGATATCTTAGGCACTTGTCACTGGATCATAAGACCTATTTCCTCAAACTGCAGGCACAGAAGGCTCCAATCACAGGCATGTTCCAGACACGTGCTTGGCCAGTGACCTAAGGCTTCCTGAGCTTTTCTGCTCAGTAGTGATTCCTGAAGTTACTGCCAAGATGATCATCACATATAGTTCCCAGGATTTCCCTCCCAGCAAGCCACAGCTTGGGACTCATGCTCTTAGGGTTGTGCTGAACTAAGACCAGGGTTTTATGAAAACTCTTCCCTTGTGGCTCAGCTGGCAAACAATCCACCTGCAATGTGGGAGACCTGGGTTCAATCCCTGGGTTGGGAAGATAACCTGGAGAAGGGAAAGGCTACCCACTCCAGTATTCTGGCCTGGAGAATTCCATGGATGCTATAGTTCATGGGGTCCCAAAGAGTCAGACAGGACTGAGTGACTCACTTTCACTTTTCTTTCCAGGGATAACTATGCCATACTGAAAACTACCACCAGTGAGCAGCAGAATCCAGGCATCCAGGTGAGCAAAGGGGAAAGGCCATGGAATGTGGGCCCCATAGGCCACACAGGCAACTAGAAGGGTGGGGGGGCCCTAGCCTCACCCTCCCCATCTACCCCAGCCTCCACACACGGAAACACACACTCCTGCTCCTGCAGAATCACCTGATCACGTTTACTGTTTCTTTGTCCAGGTACAGTTCTTTAGGACTTCCCTGGTGGTTCAGACATTAAAGAATCTGCCTGCAACGCAGGGGACCTGGGTTTGATCCCTAGGTCGGCATCTCCAGACTTTCTCTCTTCTCTCCAGCCTGAGCTCCAATGTGTCTTAATCCTTTTCAGTTCCTCGAATTCACCAACCTCTCCTTTGTTATCTGGATCTTTGGGCCCATCTTTCCACTGCCTGGAAACTCCCCTCTGTCTTTTATTGACTGACTCTTACTCTCAGGTCACACGTGAAACATGGGTCTACCAAGCAGGACTTCTCCTCCATGAGATGAGACCCCCACTTCCCTGTCCCCTCTCCTGACTCTCTTGTATCCTCTCCTTTCTTATCTTCTTCCTCCTTCAGCCTGGAAGAGCAACAGCTGTGTCTCTTCCACTGACCCCAGCACCTAACTGGGAACCTGGAGCACAGGAGGGCTCAGCTAGTTCAGCTAGACTTTGAAAGCGCCCAGGCTGTAGGTGAATAACTTTCCAGTCCCAAACGCTTCTCTTTCCCCTTGAACTAGGGACTTAGTGGCTAATACATTTCAGGTGTGGTGGGGGGAGGGCATCAGAGTAAGGACACATGTTTCATTTAAATAAAAGACAGTTGGAAAGGGAAGGGAAAAAAGAACTTGTGAGTTCAGGAAGCAACTTGCTTGCCATTTGCTGTGATTTGTACAAAGACTGTCCTGTGTGTGTGAAGGGGGCTCTCAGGATGAACATGCCATGCAGACATTCCCTAAAGGATCACTCTGGCTGGTTCTCTGATATGTTGAGGCTCTGAGGTCAAGGCTGTGAATGAAAACTGAACTTGAGTGAAACACATGTCTCCTTACATAAATAGTTGCTACTCTCCACCCCCCAAAGAAGCCACTTTAGTATGGACATCACACATTTTATAGTGTCCAGATCGAGCATCCCCTCCCAGGGTAGGAAGGACATGGATATCACTAAGTCCTGTCCTTCAGCCTCTGCAAATTCTTTCCTCATCTTCCTCAGAAAAGTAGGGCTGAGGCCAAGAGAAGGCTTGTTGTGTCTCCATCCCCAGCCCCCTGACTGCGAGTGAGCCCGTGACTGAGAGGTGGGGAGGAGGGTGAGATGAATGAGCATCCTCTGACCCCACGGCCAGTCCTCCCCCACCAACCCCCCACCTCCACCCTTCTGTTCCCTCTGCCGTTGGACTTCCCCTCACATGCATTCAGGGCTCCCCAGAGTTCTGACTCAGAGCTGAAATATTTCTTAAACCATCTTCTCTGTTGTTTAAAAGCTTAGCCCTTGATATTTGAGTGACTTCACTCAGAAGGACAAGGTGGGAGGCGGAAGGATGGAAAAGGCAAGAGGGTCTAGGTATTGATTGGGTTCTTCTCTCAGCTTTTAAACTAGAGGGTGAGGCACATAACATGTTGCAAAGGCAAACATCACAGCATTTTCACCAGAACCAGATCCCCTACAAGTGTGACAGAAAAGTTACCTTTGTTGGCTCGTGACCTCCATGTCACCAGCAGCCCCTCCCAACACTCCAGGTCTTTAGTCTGTTCCTACTTCTCCTCAAAGTGAAAGTAAAAGTATTAGCTGCTCAGTCATGTCCGACTCTTTGTGACCCCATGCAGTGTAGCCTGCCAGGTTCCTCTGCCCATGGATTCTCCAGGAAAGAATACTGGAGTGGATATTCATTCCCTTTTCCAAGGGGTCTTCCGAATCTCAGGGATCACACCCAGGTCTTCCACATTACAGGCAGATTCTTTACCATCTGAGCCACCAGGGAAGCCCTCAAACTCATGTTTAATATCTGATTACAGTTGTTGGGTGGGAAATTATGTCTTTAGCTTATTGCATAATAATGACAAAAGAAACAGAGTGGTATAAAGACTGAAGCTGCTTATTCAGTGTTTCAATGGGAAGAAATAAACCATTCCAGAAGCTGCCTTCAAGTAAAATTCCAAAGTGCAGTAATAAATCAATGGCTTGTGATGGTTTAGAAAAGGAAGCAGGGATCATTAGAACAACCTCTTGGGTTCCGTAAATAAAGGATTGTAGTGCTGAATTAAATGCATATACTTATAAAGGCTGATAGATCTGAAGGAAACTTTAGTGAAACCATAGCATTAAGATATTGGCAGGCATCTTAAGATGTCAGTTTCTTGAGATACAGTACTGAGTGTGAGTGTATTATGTATCTGTATTATATACACACACACATGTATTAATATTAGGGTTAGGGTAAGGATTAGTCACTCTTTTTGACCCCATTGATTGCAGCCTGCCAGACTCCTCAGTCCATGGGATTCTCCAGGTAAGAATACTGAAGTGGGTTGCCATTTCCTTCTCCAGGGGATCTTCCCAACCCACGAATCGAACCTGGGTGTCCCACATTGCAGGCAGATTCCTTACCACTGTACCACCAGGGAAGCCCACATTAATGTTAAGGTGATTATTAAAGGAATGATGGTACTGTGCTTCTCTTTCTCTAGTTTTTAACTTTTATTTATTTTTTTTTCTAGCGAAAGTTTTATTTTATTTTATTTTTTTAAATATTCCTTTATTTCTAATGTGTTCCCCATCCTGAACCCTCCTCCCTCCTCCCTCCTCCCTCCCCATACCATCCCTCTGGGTCGTCCCAGTGCACCAGCCCCAAGCATCCAGTATCGTGCATTGAACCTGGACTGGCATCTCGTTTCATACATGACATTTCACATGTTTCAATGCCATTCTCCCAAATCTTCCCACCCTCTCCCTCTCCCACAGAGTCCATAAGCCTGTTCTATACATCAGTGTCTCTTTTGCTGTCTCGTATACAGGGTTATCGTTACCATCATTCTAAATTCCATATATATGCGTTAGTATACTGTATTGGTGTTTTTCCTTCTGGCTTACTTCACTCTGTATAATAGGCTCCAGTTTCATCCACCTCATTAGAACTGATTCAAATGTATTCTTTTTAATGGCTGAGTAATACTCCATTGTGTATATGTACCACAGCTTTCTTATCCATTCATCTGCTGATGGACATCTAGGTTGCTTCCATGTCCTGGCTATTATAAACAGTGCTGCGATGAACATTGGGGTACACGTGTCTCTTTCCCTTCTGGTTTCCTCAGTGTGTATGCCCAGCAGTGGGATTGCTGGATCATAAGGCAGTTCTATTTCCATTTTCTTAAGGAATCTACACAATGTTCTCCATAGTGGCTGCACTAGTTTGCATTCCCACCAACAGTGTAAGAGGGTTCCCTTTTCTCCACACGCTCTCCAGCATTTATTATTTGTAGACTTTTGGATCACAGCCATTCTGACTGGTGTGAGATGGTATCTCATAGTGGTTTTGATTTGCATTTCTCTGATAATGAGTGATGTTGAGCATCTTTTCATGTGTTTGTTAGCCATCTGTATGTCTTCTTTGGAGAAATGTCTATTTAGTTCTTTGGTCCATTTTTTGATTGGGTCATTTATTTTTCTGGAGTTGAGCTGTAGGAGTTGCTTGTATATTTTTGAGATTAGTGGTTTGTCGGTTGCTTCATTTGCTATTATTTTCTCCCATTCTGAAGGCTGTCTTTTCACCTTGCTAATAGTTTCCTTTGATGTGCAGAAGCTTTTAAGTTTAATTAGGTCCCATTTGTTTATTTTTGCTTTTATTTCCAATATTCTGGGAGGTGGGTCATAGAGGATCCTGCTGTGATGTATGTCAGAGAGTGTTTTGCCTATGTTCTCCTCTAGGAGTTTTATAGTTTCTGGTCTTACGTTGAGATCTTTAATCCATTTTGAGTTTATTTTTGTATATGGTGTTAGAAAGTGTTCTAGTTTCATTCTTTTACAAGTGGTTGACCAGATTTCCCAGCACCACTTGTTAAAGAGATTGTCTTTAATCCATTGTATATTCTTGCCTCCTTTGTCAAAGATAAGGTGTCCATATGTGCGTGGATTTATCTCTGGGCTTTCTATTTTGTTCCATTGATCTATATTTCTGTCTTTGTGCCAGTAACATACTGTCTTGATAACTGTGGCTTTGTAGTACAGCCTGAAGTCAGGTAGGTTGATTCCTCCAGTTCCATTTTTCTTTCTCAAGATCGCTTTGGCTATTCGAGGTTTTTTGTATTTCCATACAAATTGTGAAATTATTTGTTCTAGCTCTGTGAAGAATACTGTTGTAGCTTGATAGGGATTGCATTGAATCTATAAATTGCTTTGGGTAGTATACTCATTTTCACTATATTGATTCTTCCAATCCATGAACATGGTATATTTCTCCATCTATTAGTGTCCTCTTTGATTTCTTTCACCAGTGTTTTATAGTTTTCTATATATAGGTCTTTAGTTTCTTTAGGTAGATATATTCCTAAGTATTTTATTCTTTTCGTTGCAATGGTGAATGGAATTATTTCCTTAATTTCTCTTTCTGTTTTCTCATTGTTAGTGTATAGGAATGCAAGGGATTTCTGTGTGTTGATTTTATATCCTGCAACTTTACTGTAATCATTGATTAGTTCTAGTAATTTTCTGGTGGAGTCTTTAGGGTTTTCTATGTAGAGGATCATGTCATCTGCAAATAGTGAGAGTTTTACTTCTTCTTTTCCAATTTGGATTCCTTTTATTTCTTTTTCTGCTCTGATTGCTGTGGCCAAAACTTCCAAAACTATGTTGAATAGTAATGGTGAAAGTGGGCACCCTTGTCTTGTTCCTGACTTTAGAGGAAATGCTTTCAATTTTTCACCATTGAGGATAATGTTTGCTGTGGGTTTGTCATATATAGCTTTTATTATGTTGAGGTATGTTCCTTCTATTCCTGCTTTCTGGAGAGTTTTTATCATAAATGGGTGTTGAATTTTGTCAAAGGCTTTCTCTGCATCTATTGAGATAATCATATGGTTTTTGTTTTTCAGTTTGTTAATGTGGTGTATTACATTGGTTGATTTGCGGATATTGAAGAATCCTTGCATCCCTGGGATAAAGCCCACTTGGTCATGGTGTATGATCTTTTTAATGTGTTGTTGGATTCTGATTGCTAGAATTTTGTTGAGGATTTTTGCATCTATATTCATCAGTGATATTGGCCTGTAGTTTTCTTTTTTTGTGGGATCTTTGTCAGGTTTTGGTATTAGGGTGATGGTGGCCTCATAGAATGATTTTGGAAGTTTACCTTCCTCTGCAATTTTCTGGAAGAGTTTGAGCAGGATAGGTGTTAGCTCCTCTCTAAATTTTTGGTAGAATTCAGCTGTGAAGCCGTCTGGACCTGGGCTTTTGTTTGCTGGAAGATTTTTGATTACAGTTTCAATTTCCGTGCTTGTGATGGGTCTGTTAAGGTTTTCTATTTCTTCCTGGTCGAGTTTTGGAAAGTTGTACTTTTCTAAGAATTTGTCCTTTTCTTCCTCGTTGTCCATTTTATTGGCATATAATTGTTGATAATAGTCTCTTATGATCCTTTGTATTTCTGTGTTGTCTGTTGTGATCTCTCCATTTTCGTTTCTAATTTTATTGATTTGATTTTTCTCCCTTTGTTTCTTGATGAGTCTGGCTAATGGTTTATCAATTTTATTTATCCTTTCAAAGAACCAGCTTTTGGCTTTGTTGATTTTTGCTATGGTCTCTTTTGTTTCTTTTGCATTTATTTCTGCTCTAATTTTTAAGATTTCTTTCCTTCTACTAACCCTGGGGTTCTTCATTTCTTCCTTTTCTAGTTGCTTTAGGTGTAGAGTTAGGTTATTTATTTGACTTTTTTCTTGTTTCTTGAGGTGTGCCTGTATTGCTATGAACTTTCCCCTTAGGACTGCTTTTACCGTGTCCCACAGGTTTTGGGTTGTTGTGTTTTCATTTTCATTCGTTTCTATGCAAATTTTGATTTCTTTTTTGATTTCTTCTGTGATTTGTTGGTTATTCAGCAGGGTGTTGTTCATCCTCCATATGTTGGAATTTTTAATAGTTTTTCTCCTGTTATTGAGATCTAATCTTACTGCATTGTGGTCAGAAAAGATGCTTGGAATGATTTCTATTTTTTTTTTTTTTTTTGAATTTACCAAGGCTAGCTTTATGGCCCAGGATGTGATCTATCCTGGAGAAGGTTCCATGTGCGCTTGAGAAAAAGGTGAAATTCATTGTTTTGGGATGAAATGTCCTATAGATATCAATTAGGTCTAACTGGTCTATTGTATCGTTTAAAGTTTGTGTTTCCTTGTTAATTTTCTGTTTAGTTGATCTATCCATAGGTGTGAGTGGGGTATTAAAGTCTCCCACTATTATTGTGTTATTGTTAATTTCTCCTTTCATACTTGTTAGCATTTGTCTTACATACTGCGGTGCTCCCGTGTTGGGTGCATATATATTTATAATTGTTATATCTTCTTCTTGGATTGATCCTTTGATCATTATGTAGTGACCTTCTTTGTCTCTTTTCACAGCCTTTGTTTTAAAGTCTATTTTATCTGATATGAGTATTGCTACTCCTGCTTTCTTTTGGTCCCCAATTGCATGGAAAATCTTTTTCCAGCCCTTCACTTTCAGTCTGTATGTGTCCCCTGTTTTGAGGTGGGTCTCTGTAGACAGCATATGTAGGGGTCTTGTTTTTGTATCCATTCAGCCAGTCTTTGTCTTTTGGTTGGGGCATTCAACCCATTTACGTTTAAGGTAATTACTGATAAGTATGATCCCGTTGCCATTTACTTTATTGTTTGGGGTTCGAATTTATACACTATTTTTGTGTTTCCTGTCTAGAGAATATCCTTTAGTATTTGTTGGAGAGCTGGTTTGGTGGTGCAGAATTCTCTCAGCTTTTGTTTGTCTGAGAAGCTTTTGATTTCTCCTTCATACTTGACTGAAATCCTTGCTGGGTACAATAATCTGGGCTGTAGGTTATTTTCTTTCATCATTTTAAGTATGTCTTGCCATTCCCTCCTGGCTTGAAGAGTTTCTATTGAAAGATCAGCTGTTATCCTTATGGGAAGTCCCTTGTGTGTTATTTGTTGTTTTTCCCTTGCTGCTTTTAATATTTGTTCTTTGTGTTTGATCTTTGTTAATTTGATTAATATGTGTCTTGGGGTGTTTCGCCTTGGGTTTATCCTGTTTGGGATTCTCTGGGTTTCTTGGACTTGGGTGATTATTTCCTTCCCCAGTTTAGGGAAGTTTTCAACTATTATCTCCTCAAGTATTTTCTCATGGTCTTTCTTTTTGTCTTCTTCTTCTGGAACCCCTATGATTCGAATGTTGTAGCGTTTAATATTGTCCTGGAGGTCTCTGAGATTGTCCTCATTTCTTTTAATTCGTTTTTCTTTTATTCTCTCTGATTCATTTATTTCTACCATTCTATCTTCTAATTCACTAATCCTATCTTCTGCCTCTGTTATTCTACTATTTGTTGCCTCCAGAGTGTTTTTAATTTCATTTATTGCATTATTCATTATATATTGACTCTTTTTTATTTCTTCTAGGTCCTTGTTAAACCTTTCTTGCATCTTCTCAATACTTGTCTCCAAGCTATTTATCTGTGATTCCATTTTAATTTCAAGATTTTGGATCAATTTCACTATCATTATTCGGAATTCTTTATCAGGTAGATTCCCTATCTCTTCCTCTTTTGTTTGGTTTGGTGGGCATTTATCCTGTTCCTTTATCTGCTGGCTATTCCTCTGTCTCTTCATCTTGTTTAAATTGCTGAGTTTGGGGTGTCCTTTCTGTATTCTGGCAGTTTGTGGAGTTCTCTTTATTGTGGCTTTTCCTCGCTGTGTATGGGTTTGTACAGGTGACTTGTCAAGGTTTCCTGGTTAGGGAAGCTTGTGTCGGTGTTCTGATGGGTGAAGCTGTATTTCTTCTCTTTGTTCAGTTGCGCTCCTTTCGAAGAGTTGGATTGCTTTTCTGGGTGCCTGATGTCTTCTGCCGGCATTCAGAAGTTGTTTTGTGGAATTTACTCGATGTTTAAATGCTCTTTTGATGAATTTGTGGGGGAGAAAGTGTTCTCCCCGTCCTACTCCTCCACCATCTTCTGAGATCCTAGTTTTTAACTTTTAGAAATGTGTACTGGAGTATCAGTGGGTGAAAATATATGAATCTGGGAATCATGCTAAATACTGGTGGCTCTGCTGCAAAAAAAGCAGAGTTTAATGAAATGAGATGGACAACATGTAGATAATTGTTGAAGCTTGTTTTGTGGAAGTTCAATGTGGTATTCTACTTTTCTATATGTTTGAAAATTTCCATAATAAAAAGTTTAAACACCTACTTCCCATGATAGGATATGAACAAATAAGAACTAAGGTCAGGGTCTTTGATCAGATGAACTCCCAGTGTTTTAGGGTTGGGAACTCATAATTCCTCATGATACTTCCTTAACCGTCAGGCACAGGATAGAGAATTACTATTAATTATGTAAAGATAAACCTGTATGAGGGTCAAGAAGCAAAAGTTAGAACCAGATGTGGAACAACGGATTGGTTCAAATTTGGGAAAGGAGTACGTCAAGGCTATATATTGTCACCCTGCTTATTTAACTTCTATGCAGAGTACATCATGCAAAATGCCTGGCTGGATGAAACACAAGTTGGAATCAAGATTTCCAGAAGGAAAATCAACAAGCTCAGATATGTGGATAATACCACTCTAATGGCAGAAAGTGAAGAGGAAATAAGGAGCCTCATGATGAGGGTAAAAGAGGAGAGTGAAAAAGCTGGCTTGCAACTGAACATGCAAAAAATTAAGATTGTGGTATATGATCCCATCACTTCATGGCAAACAGAAAAGGAAAATTGAAAGCAGTAACAGATTTTATTTTCTTAGGCTCCAAAATCACTGCAGACAATGACTGCAGTTTTGAAATTAAAAGAAATTTGCTCCTTGGAAGGGAAGCTATGACAAACTAGATAGTGTAGTAAAAAGCAGATATTACGTTGCTGACAAAGTTCTGTATAGTCAGAGCTAGGGTTTTTCCCATAGCCGGGTATGGAAGGCTGAGGGCCAAAGAACAGATGTTTTCGAATTGTGGTCTGGAGGAGACTCTTGCAAATCCCTTGAATAGCAAAGATATCAAACCAGTCAATCCTAAAGGAAAGCAACCCTGAATATTCATTGGACGGACTGTTGATGAAACTCCAATACTCTGGCCACCTAATGCGTAGAGCCAACTCATTGGAAACGACTGATGCTGGCAAAGGAGAAGGCGGTGGCACAGGATGAGATGGTTAGATAGCTTCATCGACTAAATGGATATGAATTTGAGCAAACTCTGGGAGACAGTGAAGGACAGAAGAGTCTGTCCTCACAACTGTACTGAGTAATAAGTAACCACTGTTTTAAGCCACTTACGTATCAGGTGGCTGATGTAGTGACAGACAGCAGATTCATTCTCCCTGGTGTTTCTGACTGTGCAATAAAGAGAACTCCCTGCTACTGTAGGGAATTCCCCCCTCACCTCCTGCTCTGTCCCTTTCCCAGAACTGCTCTCAGGACCTGAGTTTCTGAATCATGGTCCACTTGACAGGATGATGCTCTCTCTACAGTATGTCAGTGAGTGGAGGTGGGGAGACTGGTCCCATTTCCATCTCACCTTCTTGTCCCATCAGCCTCCATGGAACTGCAGCCCTGCACTGGGCAGAGATGTTCCCCAGAATAAGTTAAAAAATGTAGGTATCCATTTCAGTAGGCAGAGAAATAGCTAAAATTTTTCACAGCTTGTCTTTTCCCATATTCTAAAGGGGAAATCACTTAAAACAAGTGAGCCTTTTGGCTTCCCTTGTGGCTCAGATGGTAAAGAATCTGCGAGCAATGCTGGAGACCCAGGTTCTATCCCAGAGTTGGGAAGATCCCCTGGAGAGGGAATGGCAACCCACTCTAGTACTCCTGACTAGAGAATTCCAGGGTCAGAGGAGCCTGGAAGGCTATATTTCATGGGATTGCAAAGAATTGGATGCGACTGAGAGACTACACTTTATTCATTTCTTTTGGGATAACTCCCCATGGCAACACCATCCCTCTTGAACCTGTTTCTTTATTGAGGGCCCCCTTCCTCTCTCTTCACATGAACCTCTACCTGCCTCCTTCAGGAGACTCATCCTCATAGGAAAACCTCATCCCCATGAAGGTCTCATCACTTGAATCAGGCTACATTCCCTGGCCAGTCACCAAATCTCGAGTTTAAATCCTCAGTTTAGCATGACAGGGCTTTTCCTGGGGCTCAGGTCAGGAAGGGTGTGGTGTCTGAAGGAGAAAATGCTCTGATGCTGTTGACTTCTGGGTCTAGTGTGTCTCTGGGTCTCTTGGACAATGGATTTCCCTCAAGAATCCCACTCTGATAGGTTTCTGAGTTTCTGGTTCTTTAAGTCTTTGACCTGATGGAACAGGAAGATCTACAAGTCTCACCTGGCTTCTATCAGGAGCGGAGGTACAGATTTCCAAGAGTAAACATCATTTTTAAAGGGAACGATGCAGACTACACTGGTATTAAATAATTTTCTTAACTAGTCTTCTGCTTTTCCCTTATCTAGGTCTCTAGGAGAATCACATTCTGATGTTGAGCAGAAGAGGGTTTGATTTCTTCCTATTCTGTTATGCCTCTGCCACGTCAGACACCACAAGCATTCTTTGCCAGGTGTGGCTTGTTTCAATAGAACTTGCTGTGGACCACATGCTCTTCCCTAAAAGCCCTCTGCAGGGCTGCTGTTTGTGGCTCATGTGAGCTGAGATGGCGGGGCTCAGCTGTGTAGCTGTGTACCTAGATCACAGTGCCAGGTGCATCATCTCTTCCCAAGGCCCCCTGGCCGCCATCTTGAATCACAGCCCCGGGAGCAGCATCTCTGCACACGGCCCTCAGAACTGAGGTGTCAGTGGAGTGATTTCTCCCCAGGGAGTCTGGACTGAAGGGTCAGGGATGCGAGGCCTCTGCAGGAGGTGACCTGTGAGCAAGTGAATGTTGACTCAGCACAAGGGGGAAAAAAAAAGGTAAGAGAAGAAAGAAAGAGGAAGGAAGGAAGAAAGAAGGAAGGGAAAGAAAGAAAAGAGATTTTTTATTTTATGACCCAGATTCTACTTTTTGTTGTTTAGTTTTTCAGTCAAGTCCAACTCTTTTGTGACTGTTGCCCACCATGCTTCTCTGTCCCTGAGATTTTCCAGGCAAGAATACTGGAGTGGGTTGCCATTTCCTTCTCCTGGGTATCTTCCCAACCAGGGATCAAACCCTCATCTCCTGTGTCTCCTGAATATAGGCAGGAGCTTTACCACTGAGCCACCTGGGAAGTCTCAGATTCTACTTCTACTCCAGGGAATTGTTGATGGGCTTTGCTTGTGAATGCTTCATCAGTGCCTGATTACTGGCTGGATCTGTCTCTCTCCTTTTGATTCTGACTTTGATCCTCCTGGCCACCTCTGTCTCTTTCCTCTCTCTTCTCTTCTCTGTGTAATTCTGTGAACATCTCTGAGGGGTCCAGACTGTGGACAGCACATAGGGAAATGATTACTGGCTAGCTTACTCTCTTCCCTCTTGATTCCCCCTCTTCTCCTCCTGGTCACCTCTATCTCTCTCCCCACTTTTCTCTTCTCCATGTAAATCAGTGTATCTCTCCAGGTGTCCCTCACTGTGGAGGAACTTTTCGTCATTAACCTAGATGTTTTATCATAGGTGCTGTATAGATGGAGAAGTCTTGAGGCTATTGTAAGAATAAGACTGGAAACCAGAGGCAGGAGGCTTAAGTCCCAAATCTGAGAACACCAGAGAACTCCTAACTCCAGGGAACATCAATCGATAAGCGCTCATCAAAAGCCTCCATACATATATTGAAATCAAGCACCACCCAAGGGCCAAGAAGTTCCAGAGCAAGACACACCATGCAAATTCTCCAGCAATGCAGGAACATAGTCCTAAGCTTCAATATACAGGCTTCCCAAATTCACACCAAACCCACTGACATTTCAAAACTCACTACTGGACACTTCATTGCACTCCAGAGAGAAGAAATCCAGCTCTACCCACCAGAACACCAACACGAGCTCCCTAACCAGGAAACCTTGACAAGCCACCCATCCAACCCCACCCACAGTGAGGAACCTCCACAATAAAGAGGAACTACAAACTGCCAGAATACAGAAAGGCCACCCCAAACACAGCAATATAAACAAGATGAAAAGGCAGAGAAATACTCAGCAGGCAAAGGAACAGGATAAATGCCCACCTAACCAAACAAAAGAGTAAGAGATACAGAATCTACCTGATAAAAAATTCAGAATAATGATAGCAAAAATGATCCAAAATCTTGAAAACAAAATGGAGTTACATATAAATAGCCTGGAGACAAGGATTGAGAAGATGCAAGCAATGTTTAACAAGGATCTAGAAGAAATAAAAAAGAGTCAATCAATAATGAATGATGCAATAAATGAGATAAAAAAACACTCTGGAGGGAACCAGCAGTAGAATAAAGGAGGTAGATGATAGGATAAGTAAGGTAGAAGATAGAATGGTAGAAATAAATGAAGCAAAGAGGAAAAAAGAAAAAAGATTAGAAAGAAATGAGGACAACCTCAGAGACCTCTGGGATAATGTTAAATACCCCAACATTCGAATCATAAAAGTACCAGAAGAAGACAAAAAGAAAGACCGTGAGAAAATACTTGAGGAGATAATAGTTGAAAACTTCCCTAAAATGGGGAAGAAAATAGCCACCCAAGTCCAAGAAACCTAGAGGGTCCCAAACAGGATAAACCCACGGTGATACACCACAAGACACATATTAATCAAATTAACAAAGATCAAACACAAAGAACAAATACTAAAAGCAGCAAGGGAAAAACAACAAATAGCACACAAGGGGATTCCCATAAGGATAAGAGCTTATCTATCAATAGAAACTCTTCAGGCCAGGAGGGAATGGAAGGACATACTTAAAGTGATGAAAGAGAAAAACCTACAGCCCAGATTACTGTACCCAGCAAGGATCTCATTCAAATATGAAAGGAGAAATCAAAAGCTTTACAGACAAGCAAAAGTTGAGAGAATTCAGCACCACCAAACCAGCTCTCCCACAAATGCTAAAGGATCTTCTCTAGACAGAAAACACAGAAAGAGTGTATAAACTCGAACCCAAAACAACCAAGTAAATGGCAATGGGATCATACTCATCAATAATTACCTTAAATGTAAATGGGTCGAATGCCCCAACCAAAAGACAAAGTCTGGCTGCATGGATACAAAAACAAGACCCCTATTTATATTGTCTACAAGAGACCCACCTCAAAACAAGGGACACATACAGACTGAAAATGAAGTGCTGGAAAAAGATATTCCACAAAAATAGAGACCAAAAGAAAGCAGGAGTAGCAATACTCATATCAGATAAAGTAGACTTTAAAATAAAGGCTGTGAAAAGACACAAAGAAGGATATTACATACTGATCAAAGGATCAAGTCAAGAAGAAGATATAACAATGATAAATATATATGCACCCAACATAGAAGCACCACAATATGTAAGACAAATGCTAACAAGGATGAAAGGGGAAATTAACAATAACACAATAATAGTGGGAGACTTTAATACCCAACTCACATCTATGGATAGGTCAACCAAAGAGAAAATTAACAAGGAAACACAAACTTTAAATGATACAACAGACCAGTTAGACTTAATTGATATCTATAGGACATTTCACCCCAACACAATGAATTTCACCTTTTTCTCAAGTGCACACGGAACCTTCTCCAGGATAGATCACATCCTGGACCATAAATCTAGCCTTGGCAAATTCAAAAAAATTGAAATCATTCCAAGCATCTTTTCTAACCACAATGCAGTAAGATTAGATCTCAATTACAGGACAAAAACTATTAAAAATTCCAACATATGGAGGCTGAACAACATGCTGCTGAATAACAAAGAAATCACAGAAGAAATCAAAAAAGAAATAAAAATGTGCATAGAAATGAATGAAAATGAATACACAACAACTCAAAACCTATGGGGCACTGTAAAAGTAGTGCTAAGGAGAAGGTTCATAGCAATATGAGCTTGCCTCAAGAAACAAGAAAAAAGTCAAATAAATAACCTAACTCAACACTTAAAGCAACTAGAAAAGGAAGAAATGAAGAAACCCAGGGTTAGTAGAAGGAAGAAATCTTAAAAATTAGGGCAGAAAGAAATGCAAAAAAAAAAAAAAAAAAGAACAAAAGAGACCATAGCAAAAATCAACAAAGCCAAAACCTGGTTCTTTGAGAAGATAAATAAAATTGACAAACCATTAGCCAGACTCATCAAGAAACAAAGGAGAAGAATCAAAACAACAAAATTAGAAATGAAAATGGAGAGATCACAACAGACAACACAGAAATACAAGAGATCATTAGAGACTACTATTAGCAGCTATATGCCAATAAAATGGACAGCTTGGAAGAAATGGACAAATTCTTAGAAAAGTACAACTATCCAAAACTGGACCAGGAAGAAATAGAAAATCTTAACAGACCCATCACAAGCATGGAAATGGAAATTGTAATCAGAAATCTTCCAGCAAGCAAAAGCCCAGTGCCAGACAGCTTCACAGCTGAATTCTACCAAAAATTTAGAGAAGAGCTAATGCCTATCCTACTCAAACTCTTCCAGAAAATTGCAGAGGAAGGTAGAGTTCTAAACTCATTCTATGAGGCTACCATCACCCTAATACATAAACCAGATGAAGATGTCACAAAAAAAGAAAATTACAGGCCAATATTAATAATGTATATAGATGCAAAAATCCTCAACAAAATTCTAGCAAACAGAATACAACAACATATTAAAAAGCTCATACATTTTGACCAAGTGGGCTTTATCCCAGGGATGCAAGATTTCTTCAATATCTTCAAATCAATCAATGTTATACATCACATTAACAAATTGAAAGATAAAAAAACATATGATTATCTCAATAGATGCAGAGAAAGCCTTTGACAAAATTCAACATATATTTATGATTAGAAAACCCTCCAGAAAGCAGGCATGGAAGGAACATAACTCGACATAAAAAAAGGCATATATGATGAACCCACAGCAAACATTAACCTATATGGTGAAAAATTGCAAGCAATCCCCCTAAAGTCAGGAACAAGACTAGGGTACCCACTCTCACTACTACTATTCAAAATAATTTTGGAAGTTTTGGCCACAGCAATTATAACAGAAAAAGAAATAAAAGGAATCCAAATTGGAAAAGAAGAACTAAAACTCTCACCATTTGCAGATGACATGATCCTCTACATAGAAAACTCTAAAGACTCCACCAGAAAATTACTATAACTAATCAATGACTATAGTAAAGTTGCAGTATATAAAATTAACACACAGAAATCCCTTGCATTCCTCTACACTAACAATGAGAAAACAGAAATTAAGGAAAAAATTCCATTCACCATTGCAATGAATAGAATAAAATACTTAGGAATAAATCTACCTAAAGAAACAAAAGACCTATATATAGAAAACTATAAAACACTGGCTTCTCCATCCGTGGGGTTTTCCAGGCAAGAATACTGGAGTGGGTTGCTGTTTCCTTCTCCAGGGGAATCTTTCCCACCCAGGGATCAAACCCAGGTCCCCCGCATTGCAGGCAGATGCTTTATCCTCTGAGCCACCAGGGAAGTCTGCATAAAACACTGGTGAAAGAAGTCAAAGAGGACACAAACAGATGGAGAAATACACCATGTTCATGGATCAGAAGAATCGATATGGTGTAAATGAGTATCCTACCCAAAGCAATCTATAGATTCAATGCAAACCTTATCAAGCAACCAACCATATTTTTCAGAGAACTAGAACAAATAATTTCATAATTTGTATGGAAATACAAAAAACCTCGAATAGCCAAAGAAATCTTGAGAAAGAATAATGGCACTAGAGGAATCAACCTGCCTGACTTCAGGCTCTACTACAAAGCCACAGTCATCAAGACAGTATGGTACTGGCACAAAGACAGAAACACAGATCAATGGAACAAAATAGAAATCCCAGAGATAAATCCACACACTTATGGACACCTTATCTTTGACAAAGGAGGCCAGAATATACAATGGAGAAAAGAAAATCTCTTTTACAAATGGTCCTGGGAAATCTGGTCAACTACTTGTAAAAGAAAGAAACTAGAACACTTTCTGGCACAATACACAAAAATAAACTCAAAATGGATTAAAGATCTAAATATAAAACCAGAAACTATAAAACTCCTAGAGGAAAACATAGGCAAAACACTCTCCAGCATAAATCACAGCTGGATCCTCTATGAGCCACCTCCCAGAGTATTGGAAATAAAAGCAAAAATAAACAAATAGGACCATGCTAAAGCTGAAACTCCAGTACTTTGGCCACCTTATGCGAAGAGTTGACTCATTGGAAAAGACTCTGATGCTGGGAGGGATTGGGGGCAGGAGGAAAAGGGGACAACAGAGAATGAGATGGCTGGATGGCATCACCAAGTCAATGGACGTGAGTTTGAGTGAACTCCGGACAGGGAGGCCTGGCGTGCTGCGATTCATGGGGTCACGAGGAGTCGGACACGACTGAGCTACTGAACTGAACTGAACTGAACTGAAACTTTAAAGCTCCTGCACAACAAAGGAAACTACAAGCAAGGTGAAAAGACAGCCTTCAGAATGGGAGAAAATAATAGCAAACGAAGCAACTGACAAAGAATTAATCTCAAAAATATATAAGCAGCTCCTACAGCTCAATTCCAGAAAAATAAATGACCCAATCAAAAATGGGCCAAAGAACTAAACATACATTTTTCCAAAGAAGACATACAGATGGCTAACAAACACATGAAAAGATGCTCAACATCATTCATTATCAGAGAAATGCAAATCAAAACCACTATGAGGTACCATTTCATGCCAGTCAGAATGGCTGCTATCCAAAAGTCTACAAGCAATAGATGCTGGAGAGGGTGTGGAGAAAAGGGAACCCTCTTACACTGTTGGTGGGAATGCAAACTAGTACAGCCACTATGGAGAACAGTGTGGAGATTCCTTAAAAGGCTGGATATAGAGCTGTCATATGACCCAGCAATCCCGCTGCTGGACATACACACCGAGGAAACCAGAATTGAAAGAGACACGTGTACCCGAATGTTCATCGCAGCACTGTTTATAATAGCCAGGACATGGAAGCAACCTAGATGTCCATCAGCAGATGAATGGATAAGAAAGTGGTGGTACATATACACAATGGAGTATTATTCAGCCATTAAAAAGAACACATTTGAATCAGTTCTAATGAGGTGGATGAAACTGGAGCCTATTATATAGACTGAAGTAAGCCAGAAAGAAAAATATCAATACAGTATGCTAAAGCATATATATGGAGTTTAGAAATATGGTAACGATAACCTTATATGCAAGACAGCAAAAGAGACACAGATGTATAGAACAGTCTTTTGGACTCTGTGGGAGAGGGCGAGGTGGGATGATTTGGGAAAATGGCATTGAAACATGTATATTATCATATGTGAAATGAATCACCAGTCCAGGTTCGATGCATGAGACAGGGTGCTTTGGGCTGGTGCACTGGGATGACTCAGAGGGATAGGATGGGGAAGGAGTTGGGAGAAAGTTTCAGGACGGGGAACACATGTACACCTGTGGCAGATTCATTTTAATGTATGGCAAAACCACTACAATATTGTAAAGTAATTAGCCTCCAATTAATATAAATAAATTTATATTTAAGAAAAGAAAATAATAAGCCCAGCTGTAAGGGTTCTTTTTCTTCATTTTTGTTACACTGCTTTTCATCTCTAGCTTTTACTCTTGGTTCTTTCTTAGAATCTCCATCTTTCTGCTTCTATTGCCCATCTATTTTTATATGCTGTATACTTTATCCATTAGAGCCCTTGCCATATTAATCATGTTATTGTCATTGTTGTTTAGTCTTTCCATAGTGTTTAACTCTTTTGCGACCCCATAGACTGTAACCTGCCAGGCTCCTCTCTCCATAGGATTTCCCAAGCAAGAATACTGGAGTGGATTGCCATTTTCTTCTCCAGGGGATCTTCCTGACCCAGGGATCAAACCCAGGTCTCTTGCATTGGCAGGCAGATTCTTTACCACTGAGCCACCAGGGAAGCCATAGTTGCTTTTGAATCTTCATCTGATATTTCCAACATTGCTGACATGCCTCATTCTGATGACGCTTTGTCTCTTCAAAAACATTTTTCTTTTGCCTTTTGGTGTGCCTTGTAAATTTCTCTTGAAATTCAGACATGATGTCCTGGATTAAAGGCACTGCTGTACGAGGGCTTTAGTAATGATGAGGTGAGGTGTGAAGGCAGGCAGATTCCCATGATTAGGTCTCGGCTCCTCAGTGAGCATCTTCCTCTGGACTGTGAATCACACAATTGTTTCTAATTTTTCTCTCCCCTACCCCATCCCTTATGTTGGATATAATGGCCTGAGCCAGCTGGAGCTGTGTGTTTTCCTTCTCCTAGGTCATTTGGGCTCAGTTAATATGCAGATGATGATTGCAGCCATGAAATTAAAAGACGCTTACTCCTTGGAAGGAAAGTTATGACCAACCTAGATAGTATATTCAAAAGCAAAGATATTACTTTGCCAACAAAGGTTCGTCTAGTCAAGGCTATGGTTTTTCCTGTGGTCATGTATGGATGTGAGAGTTGGACTGTGAAGAAAGCTGAGTGCTGAAGAATTGGTTCTTCTGAACTGTGGTACTGGAGAAGACTCTTGAGAGTCCCTTGGACTGCAAGGAGATCCAACCAGTCCATTCTAAAGGGGATCAGTCCTCAGTGTTCATTGGAAGGACTGATGCTGAGGCTGAAACTCCAGTACTTTGGCCACCTCATGCGAAGAGTTGACTCACTGGAAAAGACCGTGATGCTGAGAGGGATTGAGGGCAGGAGGAGAAGGGGATGACAGAAGATGAGATGGCTGGATGGCATCACCAACTCGATGCACATGAGTTTGGTTGAACTCTGGAAGTTAGTGATGGACAGGGAGGCCTGGTGTGCTGTGATTCATGGGGTCCCAAAGAGTCAGACACAACTGAACGACTGAACTGAACTGAATATGCTAGAGGGTTAGAGTACTAGTTTTCCTCTAGGGGAGGCCTTCTTAAGAGGACTTCTTCTTTTTTTTTTTTTTAATTTTATGAATAGATTTCATTTAACCCAATTATTCAAATATTATTATGTCAACATATAATCAATATACAAAATTGAGATTTTGCATTCCTTTTCTTTCACACAAAGCCTTCGCGATCCGGTGTGTAATTTGTACTTTGAGCACATCTCCAGTTGCAGGAGTCACATTTCAAGAGGACTTCTTAAGAGGATGTTCTGATCTATTTCAAATTGGCTATTCCCTCATTGCCCCACTCCCAGCAGGAAGGCTGAGGGGATTTTCCATGGTATTTCCTGTAGGATCCTGGTGAAGTTCCTGGAGGTAAACCTTACTATATTGTGAGTCCCCGCACGACTGCATCCCCCAGAGTTTTTACTCTCAGATTGTTCACATTGAGCCTCCAGCAGTCTGTCAGTTATGGCTCTGGTTTTCTCCCCAAGCTCAGGTTCCCATGGTGGTTTTCACCATAAGGAAGCCTCAACTTCCTCTGTTCACCTGTGAGCCTCACCAGTCTTGTCGGTGGCAGTTTGTCTCCACTTACAGATGCAAGAGGAGGTCTCCCTTTCCTTTTTTTTTTTTTTTTAATCTACACTCATCTAAGCTGTCTTATCCAATACCATGTTTGTTTGTTTTTTTTTTTTTTCTCCCAGGTTTACAGAAGACTGACTCCCTGGTTTTGGCTAAGTTTCTCCTCTGAGCAGCCTTCTTGACTACCCAATTTTAATCAGGGCTTGCCAGCCATCTCCAGCCACTCTCACTTCCTATTCTTCATATTCCTCATCAACTTGGTGTTATCTTGTTTATCCATTTAGTTTTTTACCATCTATCTCCCACTACTTCAATGTAAACACCATGAGAAGATAAACCTTACATATCTTGTGGCCATTGATTCTCATTTCTTTGAAGGGTAGATGTATGGTAGACATTCAAAAGCACTTGTTTAAAAATAATTTATAAGTTGTTTAATCATGTTGCTATTGCTAAACTTAGAAGTTAGGATATTTCTAAATGCTATTACAATTTAATAATAACCACTGCTCTGAGGAACATTTGTATATAAATAAAGTTGTACATAAACAGTTTTCTATAAATGAATTTTTTTTTGCCTTCATTATCTTATAAGTAAAACTCCTATTTAGTCAAAGAAGATGAACATTTTTAAAGCTCTTAATAAATATTGCAGATTATATTCTGAAAAGGCTTTTCTAATTTATAATTTACCAATAATAAATTACAGTGCCTAGCACACTTTTCATTAGCATGGGGTATTCTGGTTTTTAAAGAGTGTTGTTAATTTTACAGGTGAGAATGAATACATTCATATGTTTATATTATTTTGCTGTAATTTTCTTTTTACCTATTCTTTTTCTAGATTATGAGCCTAATGAAAGCAGGGTTTTCATCTTTTTTAGGTGTATTCTTTTCTGAGCATACCCTTATTAACTCAGCAGTTTCTGGACAACTTATCTCAGTAATGGACTAGTTTTCCAAAAGGCTGAAGCAAAATAACTGAAGCTCCCAGTATTATTATAATATCTTAATGTTATTGCTTAGTCACTTAGTCATCCTCTTTTGCAACCTTGTGGACAGTAGCCTGCCAGGCCCCTCTATCCATGGGATTTCCCAGGCAAGTATACTGGAGTGAGTTGCCATTTCCTTCTCCAGGGTATCTTCCTGATCCAGGGATCAAACCCGGGTCTCCTGATTGGCAAGCAGGTTCTTTATCACTGAGCCCCCAGGGAAGCCATTGGCCCAAATTGAGAAGATTTGCTTAATTTTTTACATCAGGGCTCTATATGATAGAGAAATAATGCAAATATGACTGAGGGCCAGTGGAAAGTGACATGGGAACTCATCACTAATAACAAAGTTCTGAAATGTGAGTGTGACTTCTTTCCATGAAATGGCAACCCACTCCAGTGTTCTTGCCTGGAGAATCCCAGGGATGGGAGCCTGGTGGGCTGCTGTCTATGGGGTCGCACAGAGTGGAACACGACTAAAGCAAAGCAGCAGCAGCAGCAGCAAGATTTGTATACTAACATGATTCTTACTTATTTGCTTTCTTGAGTGGGAGAGAAATTTTTGCTGCTAAAGCCTTTCCACTGGTTACAGCAGTACTGTCCATAGAAATATATAGTGACCCACATCTATAAATATGAATTTGTAGTAGCCATGTGAAAAAGTTAATAGGGAAAAATAATATTAATTAGTAAGACATTTTTAAACCAATGTGTCAAAAATACTCTATCAACATGTAATAAATGTAAAAAAATCTTTGAGACAAAAGTTTTATGCTATCTTTGAAATCTGTGGTGTATTGTACAGTTAAAGCACACCTCAATTTGGATCAGATACATTTAAAGCTCTCAAAATCATCATGTGAATAGTGCTACTGTATTTAGAAACCCAGGGTTTATAATATTAATATGGATTTTCATGGGCCAAGGGAGTCAATGTGTTTTCAATAATTGGGAGGATGTTCCTCATAGGTTTCATAGTTTGGGTTCCCCAGTCGCAGACCTTGAGGCAAACATTTGAGTGAAATTGGTTTATTCTAGAAGAGATCCTAGGAAAACACATGTAGGGAGTGAAGTGAGATAAAAATAGGAAGGAAACCAATAAAAAGTGTGTTAGCAAGAAAGTTACTGCTTTTGCAACTGGGCTCCTTCTCTCGGAGTCACCTTGGGAGACAGAATTATTCCAACTCACAGGCAAGGGCACTGGGTCATTTATCTACCCATTCCTCATCCATTAGTGGTTAAGGGTTGAATCCAAGGTTTTTGGCTTGCTTTTCATATGACCCCAGTATGCTTCCATAGCTAGAAAGAGGCCCTAAGTGGAGAGTTGGTGATAAGCCGTGAACTCCCTAGTCCTGGACAAGAGTCAGAGGACACGAGCTGGAAAGTGACAGCTTCTGCTCCAGCAGGTCACACCGTCCAAGTAAGAGGGTAACAGGCAGGAAGGCCAGGGTTCTCCAAATGGAGGAAATAGCCTGCAAGTGTCAGACATTTTTATCTCTCTTAAGCGGCAGGAGGAAACAAACTAGCAATATTTTTTTCCTTCTCTATACAAATTTAAAGGGAGGTTTCTCTTAAAATACTGTGTGGCCATAATGACACCTGGTTGCGCCTGAAGTTAGCTATTCTTGAGCCTAGAGATAACCAATGCCTTTTTCTTATGGAAATGTTTGTCTTAAGCTATGCTAATGTACTATGCCTTTACCCCAAACTCTGTCTCCAAGTCGGTTCCGCCTCTTGGCCCAGAACCTACTTGACAAACCAGTATGGATATTGTTCTCCTAATCCATGTAAATGAAACTATTTGTATGGTGATCTGTCCTTCTTCAAGATTCAAGTTAATCATTTTATGGCCCAGGATAAACCATTTGGCGCCAAGACTATCCCAAAATGCATCTTATGGGTGAGGGGCCTGGTGCCATTCTGAATTTTAAGACATTCCTTTCTTTCATTAACAGACTGCTAGTGATTACTTAACATCCAGCTGGAGACTAGCAGGCAGGTACTCTTTCTGCCCCCTTCTGATGCCTATGTCAGAAGCTTTCTCTATCTCCTTTATACTTCAATAAAACTTTATTACACAAAAGCTCTGAGCGATCAAGCCTCGACTCTGGCCCTGGATTGAATTCTTCTCCTCCAGGGGCCAAGAATCCCTGTGTATTCGCGTGATTCAACAACAACCTTTCACAAGGAGGGATCCTGTTAGCCTCAGGAGCCCTAGAGACTTGATTTTACTAAACTCTACTTTATAGCACTCATCCTGTTCACTCATGTTTCCCTAGCTCCTGGAAGAGTAGATATTTAATAAATAGTTGTTGACTGTATGACTTTCCCTGAGTGCCTGCTTTATTATTTCAGGCTCTCCATGTAAATGGGGCACATGGTTACAATCATGGGTCATGTCCTTGAAACTCCCTCATCAGAAAGGAAAGAGAGGTTTTCCCTTTCTAGCTCCAGCAAAACAAAACAAAACACAACAAAAATCACCCCACCTCCCCCACCCCCTACCACCACCGCTCAACATTCTCAAGGAAGAAATCCAGTTGGCTTGGTTAGCCATGAGGTTATCTGTCAGCCAAGCCCTTTGGACAAGACATGGCATATGATTGGCTAGATTTCAGTTAGGTGCCCACTCCTGAGTTTACAGAGGTGGATATATTACTAGGAGGAGTGATAGAGAAATTTTCACTATATTCAGAACTATGGATAGCCACAGGATTATGTTTAAATTGTGAATCCCATTTTCCTATATGTCTTGGTTGAAAACGCTTGAGGACCAGCATTATTTCAGCTGAAACATTTTAGTACTGCTCTTATACCCGCTGCAGATTTAAAACTTAAAGCTTTGACTGTTTGAAAGAGATCCTGTAGATCAGTCGCATTCAACCTTTTTGGAACTATGGACCAGTTTCATGGAAGACAATTTTTCCACGGACCAGGGAGAGTGGGATGATTTTGAGATGATTCAATCACTTTATTTATTGTGCACTTTATTTCTATTATTATACATTTTGATATATAATGAAATAATTATACAACTCACCATACTGAAGAATCAGGGAGCCCTGAGCTTGTTTTTCTACAACTAGATGGTCTCATCCAGGGTTTGATGGGAGAGAGTGACACCCGAAGTGTGTTGCTTATGTCTAATCTACTCTGTGATCTTCCTTTGGTTGCTGTCACTGCAGAAAACTCTGCTTTACAAAGATAGCTTATTGGAAATGGAAGCAGGATTTTCAGTGCTTTGTGGCAATCTCAGGATATTCTGCCTTGACTTTAATCCAGAACATATAGAAATTTGAAGTTGTCTCAAACATACTTTTTAGGTCATCATAATTTACAATCTCAACAAGTTGATTCCCTTTCTAGAACAAACAAACTCGATTCACCTGGCTTATTCACAGATGGGTCGCAGATCCATTCCTTCCCAGTTCAAGAGTCTTTTGTGGTTGGGAAGTAATGCTCAGTTCAGTTCAGTTCAATTCAGTCGCTCAGCCATGTCAGACTCGTTGCGACCTCATGAATTGCAGCATGCCAGGCCTCCCTGTCCATCACCAATTCCCAGAGTTCACTCAAACTCATGTCCATCGGTGATGCCATCCAGCCATCTCATCCTCTGTAGTCCCCTTCTCCTACCCCCAATTCCTCCCAGCATCAGAGTCTTTTCCAATGAGTCAACTCTTCGCATGAGGTGGCCAAAGTACTGGAGTTTCAGCTTTAGAATCAGTCCTTCCAAAGAACACTCAGGACTGATCTCCTTTAGAATGGACTGGTTGGATCTCCTTGCAGTCCAAGGGACTCTCAAGAGTCTTCTCCAACACCACAGTTCAAAAGCATCAATTCTTTGCTGCTCAGCTTTCTTCACAGTTCAACTGTCACATCCATACATGACTACTGGAAAAAACATAGTATTGACTAGACAGACCTTTGTTGGCAAAGTAATGTCTCTGCTTTTGAATATGTTATCTAGGTTGATCATAATGTTCCTTCCAAGGAGTAAGCGTCTTTTAATTTCATGGTTGCAATCACCATCTGCAGTGATTTTGGAGCCCCCCAAAATAAATCTGACACTGTTTCCACTGTTTCCCCATCTATTTTCCACGAAGTGATGGGACAAAAGACCATGATCTTCATTTTCTGAATGTTGAGCTTTAAGCCAACTTTTTCACTCTCCTCTTTCACTTTCATCAAGAGGCTTTTTAGTTCCTCTTCATTTTCTGCCATAAGGGTGGTATCATCTGCATATCTGAGGTTATTGATATTTCTCCTGGCAATCTTGATTCCAGCTTGTGCTTCTTCCAATCCAGGGTTTTCTCATGATGTACTCTGCATATAAGTTAAATAAGCAAGGTGACAATATACAGCCTTGACGTACTCCTTTTCCTATTTGGAACCAGTCTGTTGTTCCATGTCCAGTTCTAACTGTTGATTCCTGACCTGCATATAGGTTTCTCAAGAGGCAGGTCAGGTGGTCTGGTATTCCCATCTCTTTCAGAACTTTCCACAGTTTATTGTGATCCACGCAGTCAAAGGCTTTGGCATAGTCAATAAAGCAGAAATACATGTTTTTCTGAAACTCTCTTGCTTTTTCTGTGATCCAGCAGGTGTTGGCAATTTGATCTCTGGTTCCTCTGCCTTTTCTAAAACCAGCTTGAACATCTGGAAGTTCATGGTTCACATATTCCTGAAGCCTGGCTTGGAGAACTTTAAGTATTACTTCACTAGCGTGTGAGATGAGTGCAATTGTTCGGTAGTTTGAGCATTCTTTGGGATTGCGGGATTGAAATGAAAACTGAACTTTTCCAATACTATGGCCCCTGGTGAGATTTCCAAATTTGCTGGCATATTTAGTGCAGCACTTTCACAGCATCATCTTTCAGGATTTGAAATAGCTCAACTGGAGTTGCATCGCCTCCACTAGCTTTGTTCGTAGTGATGCTATCTAAGGCCTGCTTGACTTCACATACCAGGATGTCTGGCTCTAGATAAGTGATCACACCATCGTGATTATCTGGATAGTGAAGCTCTTTTTTGTACAGTTCTTCTGTGTATTCTTGCCACCTTTTCTTAATATCTTCTGCTTCTGTTAGGACCATACCATTTCTGTCTTTTATTTATTTATTTTAGAAAGAATTGTTTTGTTTTTATTTTTTTTCCTTTGTGCCATTTAAAAAATTTTTTATTTTATTTATGTATTTATTTTTTACTTTACAATATTGTATTGGTTTTGTCATACATCAACATTATTGAGCCCAACTTTGCATGAAATGTTCCCTTGGTATCTCTAATTTTCTTGAAGAGATCTCTAGTCTTTCCCATTCTGTTGTTTTCCTCTATTTCTTTGCATTGATTGCTGAGGAAGGCTTTCTTATCTCTCCTTGCTCTTCTTTGGAACTCTGCATTCAGATGCTTATATCTTGTTTCCTTTTCTGCTTAGCTTTTCGCTTCTCTTCTTTTCACAGCTTTTTATAAAGCCTCCTTAGACAGCCATTTTGCTTTTTTGCATTTCTTTACCATGGGGATGGTCTTGATCCCTGTCTCCTGTACAGTGTCATGAACCTCCATCCATAGTTCATCAGGCACTCTGTCAAAAGCTTTACAGACAAGCAAAAGCTGAGAGAATTCAGCACCACCAAACCAGCTCTCCAACAAATGCTAAAGGATCTTGTTTAGACAGGAAACACAAAAAGGGTGTATAAACTCAAACCCAAAATAAAGTAAATGGCAACGGGTTCATCAGATCAGATCAGATCAGATCAGTCACTCAGTCATGTCCGACTCTTTGTGACCCCATGAATCACAGCACGCCAGGCCTCCCTGTCCATCACCAACTCCTGGAGTTCACCCAGATTCACGTCCATCGAGTCAGTGATGCCATCCACCCATCTCATCCTCTGTCGTCCCCTTCTCCTCCTGCCCCCAATCCCTCCCAGCATCAGAGTCTTTTCCAATGAGTCAACTCTTTGCATGAGGTGGCCAAAGTACTGGAGTTTCAGCTTTAGCATCATTCCTTCCAAAGAACACCCAGGACTGATCTCCTTCATAATGGGTTCATACTTATCAATAATTACCTTAAACATAAATGGGTTGAATGCCCCAATCAAAAGACAAAGAGTTGCTGAGTGGATACAAAAATAAGACCCCTATATATGTTGTCTACAAGAGACCCATCTCAAAATAAGGGACACATACAGACTGAAACTGAAGGGCTGGAAAAAGATATTCCATGCAAATAGAGACCAAAAGAAAGCAGGAGAGCAATACTTATATCAGATAAAATAGACTTTAAAACAAATGCTGTGAAAAGAGACAAAGAAGGACACTACATAAGGATCAAAAGATCAATTCAAGAAGAAGATGTAACAATTATAAATATATATGCACCCAACGTAAGAGCACTGCAATATGTAAGACAAATGTTAACAAGTATGAAAGGGGAAATTAACAATAACACAATAATAGTGGGAGACTTTAATTCCCAACTCACACCTGTGGAAAAATCAACTAAACAGAAAATTAACAAGGAAACACAAACTTTAAATGATACAACAGACCAGTTAGACCTAATTGATATCTATAGGACATTTCACCCCAACACAATGAATTTCACCTTTTTCTCAAGTGCACACGGAACTTTCTCCAGGATAGATCACATCCTGGGCCATAAATCTAGCCTTGGTAAATTAAAAAAAAAATTGAAATCATTCCAAGCATCTTTTCTAACCACAATGCAGTAAGATTAGATCTCAATTACAGGAGAAAACTATTAAAAAATTCCAACCTATGGAGGCTGAACAACATGCTGCTGAATAACCAACATATCACAGAAGAAATCAAAAAAGAAATCAAAATATGCAATGAAACGAATGAAACTGAAAACACAACAACCCAAAACGTGTGGAACACTGTAAATGCAGTGCTAAGGAGAAGGTTCATAGCAATCAGGCATACCTCAAGAAACAACAAAAAAGTCAAATAAATAACCTAACTCTACACCTAAAGCAACGAGAAAAGGAAGAAATGAAGAACCCCAGGGTTAGTAGAAGGAAATAAATCTTAAAAATTAGGGCAGAAGTAAATGCAAAAGAAACAAAATAGACCATAGTAAAACTCAACAAAGCCAAAAGCAGGTTATTTGAGAGGATAAATAAAATTGACAAACCATTAGCCAGACTCATCAAGAAACAAAGGGAGAAAAATCAAATCAATAAAATTAGAAATGAAAATGGTAGATCACAACAGACAACACATAAATACACAAGATCATAAGAGTCTACTATCATCAATTATATGCCAATAAAATGGACAACATGGAAGAAATGGACAAATTCTTAGAAAAGTACAACTTTCCAAAACTCGACCAGGAAGAAATAGAAAATCTTAACAGATCCATCACAAGCACGGAAATTGAAATTATAATCAGAAATCTTCCAGCAAACAAAAGCCCAGGTCCAGATGGCTTCACAGCTGGATTCTGCCAAAAATTTAGAGAAGAGCTAACACTTATCTTACTTAAATTCTTCCAGGAAATTGCAGAGGAAGGGAAACTTCCAAACTCATTCTATGAGGCCACCATCACCCTAATACCAAAACCTGACAAAGATGCCACAATAAAAGAAAACTACAGGCCAATATCACTGATGAACATAGACGCAAAAATCCTTAACAAAATTGTAGCAATCAGAATCCAACAACACATTATAAAGATCATACATCATGACCAAGTGGGCTTTATCCCAGGGATGCAAGGATTCTTCAATATCCACAAATCAATCAAAGTAATACACCACATTATCAAATTGAAAAATAAAAGCCATATGATTATCTCAATAGATGCAGAGAAAGCCTTTGACAAAATTCAACATCCATTTATGATAAAAACTCTCCAGAAAGCAGGAATAGAAGGAACATACCTCAACATAATAAAAGCTATATATGACAAACCCACAGCAAACATTATCCTCAATGGTGAAAAATTGAAAGCATTTCCTCTAAAGTCAGGAACAAGACAAGGGTGCCCACTTTCACCTTTACTATTCAACATAGTTTTGGAAGTTTTTGCCACAGCAATCAGAGCAGAAAAAGAAATAAAAGGAATCCAAATTGGAAAAGAAGAAGTAAAACTCTCACTGTTTGCAGATGACATGATCCTCTACATAGAAAACCCTAAAGATTCCACCAGAAAATTACTAGAACTAATCCATGACTATAGTAAAGTTGCAGGATATAAAATAAACACAGAGAAATCCCTTGCATTCCTATACACTAACAATGAGAAAACAGAGAAATTAAGGAAACAATTCCATTCACCATTGCAATGGAAAGAATAAAATACTTAGGAATATATCTACCTAAAGAAACTAAAGACCTATATATAGAAAACTATAAAACACTGGTGAAAGAAATCAAAGAGGACACTAATAGATGGAGAAATATACCATGTTCATGGATTGGAAGAATCAATATAGTGAAAATGAGTATACTACCCAAAGCAATTTATAGATTCAATGCAATCCCCATCAAACTACCAACGGTATTCTTCACAGAGCTAGAACAAATAATTTCACAATTTGTATGGAAATACAAAAAACCTCGAATAGCCAAAGCTATCTTGAGAAAGAAGAATGGAACTGGAGGAATCAACCTACCTAACTTCAGGAATTCTGTATTTTTTAATGACTGAGCTTTACACAGCACTTGTAACTATTAAGAGCTTCCCTGGTGGCTCAGATGGTAAAAGTGTCTGCACTAAAGTGTCTTACAGCCAGAGTTTCCCTCCTACAACCTGAGAATCATTTGTGATTCCCTGCATAACCTAGAGAGCCAGGAATCTCCCAAACTCTTTTGCTCTTTTGACCTTATGCATTTCACATCAATTGTTGGATGGCATCACTAACTCAATGGACATGAGTTTGAGCAAACTCAGGGAGATAGTAAAGGACAGGGAAGCCTGGCATCCTGCAGTTCATGGGGTTCCAAAGAGTTGGATATGACTTAGTGACTGAATAACAATTTCACATCAAAGAGAGGTGTCCCCACTTATGTGTCAGATTGTATGGCAAAACCAATATTGTAAAGTAAAAAATAATAATAATTAAAAAAAAAAACTTATGCGATCATTATATAGTCAAGGCACTGAGTAATGAGAAATAGATCGCAGAATTTTAGCTAGGTACAGATAACATAAGGTAATAGGATCAACACCCTCATTTGGGCCTCCTAGGTGGCACTAGGTTGTAAGGAAATGGCCTGCCAACGCAGGAGATATGAGATGTGGGTTCAATCTGTGAGTTGGAAGGATCTCCTGGAGAAGGAAATGGCAACCCACTCTAGTATTCTTGCCTGGAAAATTGCATGGACATAGGTTCCCATGGTGGGCTATAGTCCATGGGGTTGGAAATAGACACAACTGAGCATGTGTGCACACACCCTCATTTTACAGGTGAGGAAACCAAGGCCTCTTAGACGGAAGGTGGGCCCATGTGTTAAGTTAGTTTGCAGCAGACACAGAATTTGGAATCTTTTCTTTCAATAAATGTATTAAATCAAGTATAACATACATATAGAAGCAGACACTGGTCATAGAATTAGAAAGCTTGTGATTCATGGTCTAGTAACCCTGCACCTACTTTAACAATATTGATGGTAAGTTACACTTGTGTAGTTCTTTATAATTTATTTTACACAGTTCTCACATGCATAATCTCACTTAATCTCATGATGGTTCTTTTTTATCATTTGTCATGGATGAGGAGATTTGTTCAAAGGCTCATTTAAGGTCACAGAGCTGGTCCAGAGAGCACAGAGAGGGAATTGCTGGGGGAAGCTGCTCCAGGTGCTGTGTTCTGTATTGAGTCTGAGAACACTGCTCCTTTCATGTGGTTCTCAAGGTGGGGACCAATCACTGATGCTCACAGGGTGACAGAAAATCACTGGTGGGTTTCAGTTCTGTCACTGGTCAGGTCACATCTATGGAAAGAAATATGTATACTGGTTCTCATCCCAGTTGAATACCTTCCTGACTTTATTTCTGTATACTCTGCATCTTCTTAGCAGGATGAGCTGTCAGATTATCTGATTTTTGAATGTGCAACATCAGATGGCAATGCCTTGTTCAGAGCTGTAACACCAGGATGATTAGCTTAAGTCAACAAGCTTTTTCTCTAATAGAGCAGGATTTATTCATCTGAAAAAGGTGCACTTAAACATCTGGAAAAAGGTGCTTCCAAGTCACATTTTCCCGAACAAATAGTTCAAGCAAGCTGAATCACTGTCTCATTGACCTTTTTAGATGACTCCTGAAATAGCAGAGAAAGTACCTGTTAAATATATAAAGCTGAAAGGGGAATTAGTTTGATAGGGCTGCCATGTAAAGTACCACAGAGTAGATGACTTAAACAACAGAAACTAATTTTCTCTTAGCGCTGGATGGAGACTAGAAGTCTGAGGTCAAGTTGTCACCAGGGCTGGTTTCCTCTGAGGTCTCTCTCCTTGGCTTGGAGATGCCGTGTTCTCTCTGTGTCTCACATGGTCTTCCCTCTGTGTGCCTGTGTCCTGATCGCCTCTTATAACTCCAGTCTTTTAGATTAGGACACACCTGTATGACTTCATTTTAACTTTATTGCCTCTTTAAAGACCCTGTCTCAAAACACAGTTGCATTCTGACATACTGGAAGGTTTAGGACTTCAATATGTAAAATTGGAGGGGACACAATTCAGCCCATAACAAAGGATACATGCCTGCCATTCATTCTCTTCTGTGATGAAGCAGACCTGATTGAGGTTTTTTGAAGTTTCTTTGTTCCCAGTGTGTCACAGAGGTGTCGTTTTGTCTATTCATGAAATCACCTAATACAGCTCCAAAAGTTATGAAATCCTCATATTCTGGATCTTGAAGCCAATTTGACCAGTTTGAGCAGATGGAGGAGGCACTTAGCCTCCACGTGGCCTTGTGTTCCCCAAGGTCCCTGAGCTTCAGGTCCTCACCAGTGTATAGATCAGAGATTACAGCCCTGCCAGATTCTTCACACTTATTACAAGGATCAGATGAGAGAGCAGATGCTTAAGCGCTTTGATAATATAGAGTGTTTTACAGTAGAAAAGTGGGATCATTTTTTTTTTTTAAGGCTGTAGTCAGAAGCTTTGCCTCGCAATAATTAAGCAAATATACCCCTAGTTCTTCTAAGTAGCTTTAGAGACTCTCAATCAGAGGTCCCCAAACCCTGGGCTGCAGACTGGTACCTGTCTGCAGGCTGTTAGGAACTGGGCCCCACTGGGATGTTAGGAGGTGAATGGTGGGCGAGTGAGTGAAGCTTCATCTGCTGCTCCCTGTTGCTCAAATTACATCTGGACCTCCCCCCAGCTACACCCTCCTCGCTGCATCTGTGGAAATCTTGATTTCCATGACACTGGGTCCCTGGTGCCCAAACAGCTGGGGACCCCTGCTCTAAATATATTTTTAATAGTAAGTTTTAAAACAAATGATACATTTAATGTTATAAAATTTTAACAGTTTTTAAAAATACTTTTTAAAATTTATGAACAAAAGGTAAATCACCGTCCACTCCTGTCATCACACAGCTCCCCCCCCTAGGTCGAGCCCCAGCACCACTGTTGACTGTCCTGTTGACTTCTGTGTATCAGGAAGAACTTGTGAACATGTGGATAGTTGTTCTCTCCTTTTTTTCAGTTCATATTGTATCTCAGATTATATCAATGCATATAGTTACCTCATTCTTTTTAATGTCTACATCGTATTATGCTTTCTCCATTTCTATTCCTTATTTTCAATGCTTATCAAGCAGAGTTTATAAAATATAGTGATTACAACGTAATATTAACATCTGAATTTGTTGTGTTCATTTTACCTGTGAAAACGAGAAACCCTTGGGTAGACACTATTTATAGATTTCCTAGCCTCTTTGTCACCCTATTTTAAATTTATCTCCAGTTAGTAAAGTGATTTTACTTATCAATTTCCTGTAGTGATAAAACATATCTGAGAATCAGAATGATCAGAACTATAGTAAATCTACAGGTTGTTTGGCATTAAGTCCAGCCCCATTGAGGGTTTTAATGAGACTACTTCCTCTGCTGAATAAATACACCCCTGTTTTTTTTTTTTTTAATTGTGTGTCCACTAGTGATATGATTGCTTCACATGAAGACGTGAACCTATAAATGTGATGCTTTAGGAGAAGGATTTTAAAACTGTTAAATATGTTGTTTTTGTCTTTTTCCTCCCTCAGGTGCACTTTGGAAAGAAATAGCCAGATATTACTTAGAGTGACCGTGTGGTTATGAATGTTTCCAGTGGACAGCCCTCAGCTTTAACAATTTTTGAGTCAACAATGTGATTCTACAGTGAGGTCATATCTATTCCAAAGGCACTTTTCCAATAAGTTTTTGCATAAAGTATATTGTACTTACATTTTTCATACCAGCAACAAACACTTACAGATCATAAAGTGTTAGCCTGTAATATTTTTCTCCAACTTCATTCAATGATTTCAAGGTCTTGAAAAAGAATTTATTATGTTCATTTATGTTATATTATTTTCCTTCTTATCCAAATCAGAGGTACAGGCCACCAATAAAAGCTGTCTCTCAGGTTTTGTGTCTTGAGAGACTCCAGAGTCAAACCCATTTGCGAAGATTTGAGACAAAGTTGTCACAGATTTTTTTTTTTTTTTACTCTTTCCAGAATTACATATTACTTTCCAATTATATCAGGGAATCTGCTTACTTGAAGACTGTGTGAAGTTGCCGTTTTGTGTCACCACTTCTTTTAACATAACTAGGATCAATTTTTCCTCTCAAAGACCTCTGGTTAAATTACTATAGAGAAAACTAATAATAGTAGGAAAATGTACTAATAGGTATTACTAATGTAATAACTAATAGAAAAATGTACAATATGTATGATTTAAGTGACATTATAGGAGACAGAGGTGTCTCCCTCCAAAAAATATAGTTAAAATACAAAACGACAACATTAAATGTTCATCTCCTGTGTCTCCTGCATTGCAGACAGATTCTTTACTGCTGAGCTATCAGGGAAGCCCTCTAAAAGAGAAGGAAGAGAAAATACACTTTCTCAAAATAGGAGCCCTTCTAGAGGATTTGCTAATGAAGGACAGACATGTGCTAGAATGTCTTCTAGATTGAGGACTTTATTTTTTACATTTAAAAAAATTGTGGTGAAATATATAACAAAATTTGCCATAGAACCATTTTTAATCATACAGTTCAGTGGCATTACTCACATGAACAGTGTTGTGCAGCTATCATTGTCTGGGTAACTTGATAATTATGTACTCCTATTCAGTGTGTTATTTCTGCAGAATCACTCTGGTGAGTTTCATTTTTCTAGAAGTGGATCTGTTTCCTGTGATTTTTGAGCTTGAATGGCATAAATTTATTCACAATATCTTATGTGTTTAATCTCTGCAGCATCTCTGTGTTCTTTTGGCTTTTTAATTTTCTTTGAGGCTTCTCTTTTTTATGAGTAATCTTGTATAACTTTTTCCTATTTTCAAAGAATCAACTTTTTGCTTGATTGATGCTCTGTTTTTCTTTCTAGTTCATCATATCATTCTTTCTTTCTTTCATTGCAAACAGATTAATAACATCATTATTTTTCTAACCTAAGTATATAAACATGACATTTTTTCTGAGATCCACTTTAGCTACAGCCTACAACTTTTGATACTTACACCAGTCAATAGCCAAAGTATTATGTATTTTCTTTTTTTTTTTAATTTTATTTTATTTTTAAACTTTACATAATTGTATTAGTTTTACCAAATATCAAAATGAATCTGCCACAGGTATACATGTGTTCCCCATCCTGAACCCTCCTCCCTCCTCCCTCCCCATACCATCCCTCTGGGTCGTCCCAGTGCACTAGCCCCAAGCATCCAGTATCGTGCATTGAAACTGGACTGGCAACTCGTTTCATACATGATATTTTACATGTTTCAATGCCATTCTCCCAAATCTTCCCACCCTCTCCCTCTCCCACATAGTCCATAAGACTGTTCTATACATCAGTGTCTCTTTTGCTGTCTTATACACAGGGTTATTGTTACCATCTTTCTAAATTCCATATATATGTGTTAGTATACTGTATTGGTATTTTTCTTTCTGGCTTACTTCAATCTGTATAATAGGCTCCAGTTTCATCCACCTCATTAGAACTGATTCAAATGTATTCTTTACTAATTTAATTCATTATATTTTTTACCCATGATTTATTTATAAGAATAATGTTCTGTGAATTTCAAATGGCAATAGATTTTTTCTATTAGATTGAACATGTGGAACTGCTAACATTCAGCCTTTTGTATAAAACGGCACTTTCATGTGTTTCAACATAATAGTTTTCTTTTATTATTAATACATAACTTAATTTCATTTTGGCCAGACAACATTAGGTTGTAGATTTTAAATCAAAGGTAATGATACTCACACAAAAGCCCTTGTGTCCACCGTTTTGTATTTTATTTGGGGATTTTAAAATGTTTTAAGAGCACATGTAACTAGTAATTTTCAAATAAAAGTCCTCCCTGAGTACTGGAATGTTTTCTGATACATGTTTCAGGTTGATTCTCTGGAATGCAGACTCAGATGGAGTTTAGTGCTGGGATGTTTATCAGGGGTGCCCTTGGAATCAACACTGTGGAATCAAGAGGGAAGAAACAGGATAGGGCAGAAGGAAAGATCAAGATGGAACAATAGCCAGATGACCTTAGCTGATCCTATGGGGCATCTGGAGTGAAGACGGCCCTTCAGGGTTGTCCTGACACATCCAATGGCCAGGTCTTTATACCTCCACCTGGAAGGGTCACTGCATGCAGCCTGGTGCTTAAGGTTGCCCACTGGCAGCACCTCCAGCAGCTAGGCAACAAGTCCTTGAAGGGAGGTCTGAACAGCAGATCTCCATGTCCCACCACATCCTGTATCATAGCTCCAGAGGTAGGTGATAAAGATGTATTGTGGAGGAAACTTTTGATGACTCATGGGTAAGTCAAAATGATGACTTAGTGACTATCCTCAATACCCTCTGGTTTAAAAAATAGAGGAGAAGTTCCACGAAGGGGAGAAATATCATTTTCTAGGGTCAACCCAGAAGTCACCTCTTCTAGGAAGTTATCTTTAGATCAGTCATCATCCTCAGATCAGATCGGATCAGTCGCTCAGTCCTGTCTGACTCTTTGCGATCCCATGAATCCCAGCACGCCAGGCCTCCCTGTCCATCACCAACTCGCGGACTTCACTGAGATTCACGTCCAATGAGTCAGTGATGCCATCCAGCCATCTCATCCTCTGTCGTCCCCTTCTACTCCTGCCCCCAATCCCTCCCAGCATTAGAGTCTTTTCAAATGAGTCAACTCTTCGCATGAGGTGGCCAAAGTACTGGAGTTTCAGCTTTAACATCATTCCTTCCAAAGAAATCCCAGGGCTGATCTCCTTCAGAATGGACTGGTTGGATCTCCTTGCAGTCCAAGGGACTCTCAAGAGTCTTCTCCAGCACCACAGTTCAAAAGCATCAATTCTTTGGCGCTCAGCCTTCTTCACAGTCCAACTCTCACATCAATACATGACCACAGGAAGAACCATAGCCTTGACTAGATGAACATTTCTTGGCAAAGTAATGTCTCTGCTTTTGAACATGCTATCAAGGTTGGTCGTAACTTTCCTTCTAAGGAGTAAACCTCTTTTAATTTCATGGCTGCAGTCACCATCTGCAGTGATTTTGGAGCCCAGAAAAATAAATTCTGTCACTGTTTCCACTGTTTCCCCATCTATTTCCCATGAAGTGATGGGACCGGATGCCATGATCTTCGTTTTCTGAATGTTGAGCTTTAAGCCAACTTTTTCACTCTCTACTTTCACTTTCATCGAGGCTTTTGAGTTCCTCTTCACTTTCTGCCATAAGGGTGGTGTCATCTGCATATCTGAGGTTATTGACGTTTCTCCCGGCAATCTTGATTCCAGTTTGTGTTTCTTCCAGTCCAGCATTTCTCATGATGTACTCTGCATATAAGTTAAATAAACAGAGTGACAATATACAGCCTTGACGAACTCCTTTTCCTATTTTGAACCAGTCTGTTGTTTCATGCCCAATTCTAACTGTTGCTTCCTGACCTGCATACAAATTTCTCAAGAGGCAGATCAGGTGGTCTGGTATTCCCATCTCTTGTAGAATTTTCCACAGTTTATTGTGATCCACACAGTCAAAGGCTTTGGCATAGTCAATAAAGCAGAAATGCATGTTTTTCTGGAACTCTCTTGCTTTTTCCATCATCCAGCAGATGTTGGCAATTTGATCTCTGGTTCCTCTGCCTTTTCTAAAACCAGCTTGAACATCAGGAAGTTCACGATTCACATATTGCTGAAGCCTGGCTTGGAGAATTTTGAGCATTACTTTACTAGCATGTGAGATGAGTACAATTGTGTGGTAGTTTGAGCATTCTTTTGCATTGCCTTTCTTTGGGATTGGAATGAAAACTGACCTTTTCCAGTCCTGTGGCCACTGCTGAGTTTTCCAAATTTGCTGGCATATTGAATGCAGTACTTTCACAGCATCATCTTTCAGGATTTAAAATAGCTCAACTGGAATTCCATCACCTCCACTAGCTTTGTTCGTAGTGATGCTTTCTAAGGCCCACTTGACTTCACATTCCAGGATGTCTGGCTCTAGGTCAGTGATCACACCATCGTGATTATCTGGGTCGTGAAGATCTTTTTTGTACATTCTGTGTATTCTTTCCATCTCTTCTTAATATCTTCTGCTTCTGTTAGGTCCATAACATTTCTGTCTTTTATCGAGCTCATCTTTGCATGAAATGTTCCTTTGGTATCTCTGATTTTCCTGAAGAGATCCCTAGTCTTTCCCATTCTGTTGTTTTCCTCTATTTCTTTGCATTGATTGCTGAGGAAGGCTTTCTTATCTCTCCTTGCTATTCTTGGAAGTCTGCATTCAGATATTTATATCTTTCCTTTTCTCCTTTGCTTTTCACTTTTCTTCTTTTCAGAGCTATTTTTAAGGCCTCACCAGACAGCCATTTTGCTTTTTTGCATTTCTTTTCTATGGGAATGGTCTTGATCCCTGTCTACTGTACAATGTCACGAACCTCATTCCATAGTTCATCAGGCACTCTATCTATCAGATCTAGGCCCTTAAATCTATTTCTTACTTCCACTGTATAATCATAAGGGATTTGATTTAGGTCATACCTGAATGGTCTAGTGGTTTTCCCTACTTTCTTATATTTAAGTCTGTATTTGGCAATAAGGAGTTCATGGTCTGAGCCACAGTCAGCTTCTGGTCTTGTTTTTGCTGACTGTATAGAGCTTCTCCATCTTTGGCTGCAAAGAATATAATCAATCTGATTTTGGTGTTGACCATCTGGTGATGTCCATGTGTAGAGTCTTCTCTTGTGTTTTTGGAAGAGGATGTCTGCTATGACCAGTGCATTTTCTTGGCAAAACTCTATTAGTCTTTGCCCTGCTTCATTCCGTATTCTAAGGCCAAATTTGTCTGTTACTCCAGGTGTTTCTTGACTTCCTGCTTTTGCATTCCAGTCCCCTCCGGCGCGCCTTAGCGCAGGCAGCTGCGACGGGCGCGCCATAGCGCGGCCGAGAGGAGCCACCCCACATCCGAGGTCCGGGGCAGAAGCCGGGAGGACCCCATGCCCGAAGGGCAGCGGCCAGGAGGAGTTACCCCACGTCCGAAGTCAGGGGCAGCGGCTGAGAGTACCAGACTGCGACGGTGCAGGAACAGCCGGAGGAGCTACCCCATACCCCTAAGCCCAAGGACAGGGGCGGTGGCTGGGAGGAGCAACCCACGCCCGAGGCCAGGGGCGCGACGAGAGGAGTTACCCCGCGTCCGAGGTCAGGGGCCACGGCCAGGAGGAGATACCCCACGCCCCAAGCCTGAGGCCAGGGGCGACAGGCGGGAGGAGCTACCCCACGCACCTAAGGCCGAGGTCAAGGGCGGCGGCGGGGAGGAGAAACTGACTGAGGCCAGGGGCAGTGGCCGGGAGGACCAACCCCACATCCAAGGAGCCCTGGCTTCAACGGCGCAGGAGGGCCTAGAGGAGCTTTCCCACATTGAAGGTCAGGAAAGGCGGCCCTGAGGAGATACCCCTCGTTCAAGGTAAGGAGCAATGGCTGCGCTTTGCTGGAGCAGATGTGAAGAGATACCCCACGCCCAAGGTAAGAGAAACCCAAGTAAGACAGGTGTTGCAAGTGGGCATCAGAGGGCAAACGCACTGAAACCATACTCACAGAAAACTAGTCAGTCTAGTCACACTAGAACCACAGCCTTGTCTAACTCAATGAAACTAAGCCATGCCCGTGGGGCAACCCAAGACAGGCGGGTCATGGTGGAGAGATCTGACAGAATGTGGTCCACTGGGGAAGGGAATGGCAAACCACTTCAGTATTCTTGCCTTGAGAACCCCATGAACAGTATGAAAAGGCAAAATGATAGGATACTGAAAGAGAAACTCCCCAGGTCAGTAGGTGCCTAATATGCTACTGGAGATCAGTGGAGAAATAACTCCACAAAGAATGAAGGGATGGAGCAAAAGCAAAAACAATACCCAGCTGTGGATGTGACTGGTGATAGAAGCAAGGTCCAATGCTGTAAAGAGCAATATTGCATAGGAACCTGGAATGTCAGGTCCATGAATCAAGGCAAACTGGAAGTGGTCAAACAAGAGATGGCAAGAGTGAATGTTGACATTCTAGGAATCAGCGAACTAAAATGGACTGGAAAGGGTGAATTTAACTCATAAGACCATTATATCTACTACTGTGGGCAGGAATCCCTCAGAAGAAATGGAGTGGCCATCATGGTCAACAAAAGAGTCCAAAATGCAGTACTTGGATGCAATCTCAAAAACGACAGAATGATCTCTATTCATTTCCAAGGCAAACCATTCAATATCACAGTAATCCAAGTCTATGCCCCAACCAGTAACGCTGAAGAAGCTGAAGTTGAACGGTTCTATGAAGACCTACAAGACCTTTTAGAACTAACACCCACCCCCCCACACCAAAAAAAAAAAGATGTCATCATCCTAGGTAACTCATATTTCTGTAATGCCCTGAGCACCTCTCATGTGTTAAACTGAACCATACTTGGTTAGTGTCCTATTGTCTGGTATGATGATTTTTAAACAAGAGGCCCTGTTCTTTCCATTTTACACAGTTTATGTAAATTATGTAGCCTGCCCTGACTATGAGTATTCATACATGGTCTATTTTCTCACTAAACCAAGTGATAATAAGATTTGAAACTGTGCCCTATTCATTTTAAAAAATTACATCTTTCAGCACAGTGTTTGTCACATGGGGGCACTCAGTAAATATTTGCTGAATGAATAAATGATGACTGAGAACAAACCTTCCTTGTCAACTTTATAATTTTGGAATTCTAAGAAGTAGCCTGGGATGACAGAAAGCCCTGGTTTTGCAATCAGTCACACTGATTTGCCATTCAGGTCTTTCTTTGCTCCTCACCAGTAGTGTGGGTGTCCAAAGAATGTACTGTCCAGAGTGGGACACTTGAGAGTAAAAGGAAAGCAGTAACCAGCAAGAGTGCCAGGGAAATAAACTGGCACCATCCTTGAAAAACTGGACAATGGACACCCTACAGCCATGTAGTCTTAGTTACATGCTCGGTAAGTATCTTAACCTCTGAATCTCAGCATCTTTATCTAGAAGATGGCTATGATTCCTGCTCCTGGAGTTCTTTGGTTGGGATGATGGATGGACCAAGAGCATCCAGAGACACAGGGTGAAATCACTGACCTTGATGATTCCTAATCACCAGGAGAGGAGAGCAAGACGAGTGTGGATGAAGGAGGTTTGTAGACTGCAGAAGGTGTATTTGAGGAGGTCCTCATCTGACGGCCTAAATCAGACTGTCCTTCCTCCGCATGTAGTTAAAATGACACAAGCCTCCAGGGAGGAGCACAAGCTCTGGAGTCAGCCTTCCAGGGACAAATACTGACTCTGGGCATTGATGACTGGGTTTGGATACAAATTCTGCTACTGTTTACCATGGGCTCTTTAGGTTGGGAAGTCCACTGTGCTTCAGTGTCTTTGTCTGAAAGTTGACATAGGGGTACTATGATTCACAGAGGGTTATTGCAAAGATTGACTATGACAGTGACACTCACTGTGTGGTCTGTGCACTAGTGCCAGTCCATGAACTGTTTATAACTAGGTTAGAATTAAGTACAGGAAACTCAAGAAACTGAGAGCCATCAGCTATTGCCGTGACATCCACACTCAGGATGTGTGGGATCCTGAACAGTACAGAGACCCGTGGAGTGTTGCACTTAAAGGGGGAGGTACATGTGGTTTCAGCTGCACACTAGCCATGCACAGTGGATCAGTGACTAAGTTGCAGTGGCCTGAGAATTTAAAATTAAACTAATATTTAATCTCAGACATTTGAGAAAAACTGCTTTTGAACAATGTTAGACATGTGATTAGCTGTCAATCACTACTACCCTCTCCAGCACTGCCTTCTTATTAATTGTTACCATCATATCTATGTTTAAAATGAGACCATACAGACTTTCAAAAGGCAGTACTATACATTATCAATGTTTCTAATAGCATTTAAGAGTTAGAAATAGTTAAATTCCTGTAAAAGTTTCAGTTCAGTTCAGTCGCTCAGTCATGTCTGACTCTCTGTGACCCTATTGACTGTAGCATGCCAGGCTTCCCTGTCCATCACCACTCCCAGAGCTTGCTCAAATTCATGTCTTATCGACTCAGTGATGCCATCTACCACCTCATCCTCTGTCGTCCCCTCTCCTCCTGCCTTCAATATTTCCCAGCATCAGGGTCTTTTCAAATGAGTCAATTCGTCGCATCAGGTGGCCAAAGTATTAGAGTTTCAGCTTCAGCATCAGTCCTTCCAACGGATAGTCAGAACTGATTTCCTTTAGGATGGACTGGTTTGATCTCCTTCCAGTCCAAGGGACTCTCAAGAGTCTTCTCGAACAGCACAGTTCAGAAGCATCAATTCTTTGGTATTCAGCTTTCTTTATAGTCCAACTCTCACATCCATACATGACTACTGGAAAAACCATAGGTTTGAGTAGATGGACTTTTGTTGGCAAAGTAATGTCTCTGCTTTTTAATATGCTATCTAGGTTGGTCATAGCTTTTCTTCCAAGGAGCAGGTGTCTTTTAATTTCATGGCTGCAGTCACCATCTGAAGTGATTTTGGAGCCCCCCAAAATAAAGTCTGTCACTGTTTCTATTGTTTCCCATCTATTTGCCATGAAGTGATGGGACTGGATGCCATGATCTTTGTATCTGAATGTTGAGTTTTAAGCCAGCTATTTCACTCTCCTCTTTCACTTTCATCAAGATGTTCTTTAGTTCTTCTACACTTTCTGCCGTAAGTGTGTTGTCATCTGTGTATCTGAGGTTATTGATATTTCTCCTAGCAATCTTGATTCCAGCTTGTGCTTCATCCAGCCCAGCATTTTGCATAATGTACTCTGCATATAAGTTAAAGATGACAGGGTGACAATATACAGCCTTGGTGTACTGCCTTCCCAGTTTGAAACAAGACTGCTGTTCCATGTCCAGTTCTAACTGTTGCTTCTTGACCTGCATACAGATTTCTCAGGAGGCAGGTAACGTGATCTGGTATTCCCATCTCTAAAAAATTTCCACAGTGTGTTGTGATCTACACAGTCAAAGGCTTTAGTGTAGTCAATGAAGCAGAAGTAGGTGTTTTTCTAGAATTATCTTGCTTTTCCTGTGGTCCAACAGATGTTGGCAATTTGACCCCTGGTTCGTCTCCCTTTTCTAAGTCCAGCTTGATCATCTGGAAGTTCACAGTTCACATACATTTGTAGCCTTGCTTGGAGACTTTTGAGTATTAGTTTGCTACCGTGTGAGATGAGTGCAATTGTGTGCTAGGTTGAACATTCTTTGGCGTTGCCCTTTTTTGGGATTGGCATGAAAATGACCTTTTCCAGTCCTGTGGCCACTGCTGAGTTTTCCAAATTTGCTGGGATATTGAGTGCTTCACTTTAACAGTATCATCTTTTAGGATTGGAAATAGCTCAACTGGAATTCCATCACCTCCACTAGCTTTGTTCACAGTGATGCTTCAAGTTTAGAGGGTTTTAATTTTCCAAGTCTAAAAACAATTCTGCATATGTATTTATAAATATTCTACTCTTGAATCAGCAGCATGGTCCTACTGTTGAAGAAGGTACACAGAAACACAAAAGGTCACTTTAAACCCCTTGAGAGTTTTTTAAAAATCAAGGTTTCATGTATAAGCTATTAATTTTCATTTTAAAACAGAATATGGATTAACTGAGCTTTTGTTTTTTAAACCTAATGTTCTAAGGGGAAAAAAAATTTTTTTTTTTTTTTTTCAAAAACTAAACCAGCAGTTTGTTCAGTACTGGGAGAAATACATATTTATTTGAGTTTAGACCTAAAAAATAACATTACTTGAAGGAATAACATGCCCCAGCCCTATTAGACGTCCATCTATACACCAAGTGAGTTGCCATAAGGTTCAGATTGGGATTGTGTGATGTTTTTAAGAAGAACAAGTTTAAGACTTAGACACACTAAGAATGTTCTACACGAAGTTTGCATTCTTGCATTGAAGGCTTCTGAATAACTTCATTATTTCTCTCAGCAGCAATGCTCACAATTATCCACCCAAATAGGTGGAGGCTTTGTGTATTCCAAACCAGTGTTTGATCTAATAGTTAATCACATTTAATTCTAGAGGACATTATGTGAAAAAATCTTTAAAATTACATTTACAGGCTACCTAGACAAAAAAAATGAGTCTCTTTTAAGGAGTTTATATCACATTTGAACTTTTGTAAGTAAATAATGATAAACAGTAGGTTGAGGATTTTTAAACCCTACATTTTACAACAATAAAAAATTTTAAAAATCCACGAGTTTCTACTGATTCCAATAAGATATAAAACAGGAGGAAGTGAAAGCTCTTTTTTTCCAGTAGAAAGGCAACTTACAAATGTAGACAGATTGACAGAATATTAACATATGGCATCCATTGTCATAAATAATTCAAACAAAATTCATCACTGACTGAACATACGATGAATGTTTGGGGGTCAGGAGAGACACAGCATTTTCATATCTTCTCAGATTAATTCTTTAGGGAAGAATTATATTTTTAAAGTGGAAAAATCTGGCAAACACCAGGCTAAGCAAGTAACCAGAGTATATATTAATAGTGAACCTACTGACACCCTTGGGTTTTTTTTTCTTGTTTCTTTAAAAATGTCTATAAATATAGCTGACTTACAATGTTGTGTTAATTTCTGCTGTATAGCAGTGATTCAGTTATACATATACACACATTCTTTTTCATGTAAGTTTAACAGGCAGGGTGACAATACACAGCCTCGTCATACTCCTTTACCAATTTTGACCCAGGCAGTTGTTCCATGTCTGGTTCTAACTGTTGCTTCTTGACCTGCATACAGGCTTCTCAGGAGACCAGGTAAGGTGGTCTGGTACTCCCATCTCTTTAAGTTTTCCAGTTTGTTGTGATCTACCACACAATTGCACTCATCTCACACGCTAGTGAAGTAATGCTCAAAATTCTCCAAGCCAGGCTTCAGCAATATGTGAACCGTGAACTTCCTGATGTTCAAGCTGGTTTTAGAAAAGGCAGAGGAACCAGAGATCAAATTGCCAACATCTGCTGGATGATGGAAAAAGCAAGAGAGTTCCAGAAAAACATCTATTTATGCTTTATTGACTATGCCAAAGCCTTTGACTGTGTGGATCACAATAAACTGTGGAAAATTCTGAAAGAGATGGGAATACCAGACCACCTGATCTGCCTTTTGAGAAATTTGTATGCAGGTCAGGAAGCAACAGTTAGAACTGGGCATGGAACAACAGACTGATTCCAAATAGTTAAAGGAGTACTTCAAGGCTGTATATTGTCAACCTGTTTATTTAACTTCTATGCAGAGTACATCATGAGAAACGCTGGACTGGAAGAAACACAAACTGGAATCAAGATTGCGGGGAGAAATATCAATAACCTCAGATATACAGATGACACCACCCTTATGGCAGAAAGTGAAGAGGAACTACAAAGCCTCTTGATGAAAGTGAAAGTAGAGAGTGAACAAGTTGGCTTAAAGCTCAACATTCAGAAAACGAAGATCATGGCATCCGGTCCCATCACTTCATGGGAAATAGATGGGGAAACAGTGGAAACAGTGTCAGACTTTATTTTTCTGGGCTCCAAAATCAGTGCAGATGGTGGCTGCAGCCATAAAATTAAAAGACGCTTACTCCTTGGAAGGAAAGTTATGTCCAACCTAGATAGAATATTCAAAAGCAGAGACATTACTTTGCCAACATATGTTCGTCTAGTCAAGGCTATGGTTTTTCCTGTGGTCATGTATGGATGTGAGAGTTGGACTGTGAAGAAGGCTGAGTGCTGAAGAATTGATGCTTTTGAACTGCGGTGTTGGAGAAGACTCCTGAGAGTCCCTTGGACTGCAAGGAGATCCAACCAGTCCATTCTGAAGGAGATCAGCCCTGGGATTTCTTTGGAAGGAATGATGCTAAAGCTGAAACTCCAGTACTTTGGCCACCTCATGCGAAGAGTTGACTCATTGGAAAAGACTCTGATGCCAGGAGGGATTGGGGGCAGGAGGAGAAGGGGAAGACAGAGGATGAGATGGCTGGATGGCATCACTGACTCGATGGATGTGAGTCTCTGAACTCTGGGAGTTGGTGATGGACAGGGAGGCCTGGCATGCTGTGATTCATGGGGTCTCAAAGAGTCGGACATGACTGAGCAACTGATCTGATCTGATCTGACACAGTCAAAGCTTTAGCATAGTCAACGAAGCACAAGTAGATGTTTTTCTGAGCAGAAACCATAAGGCCTGCAAAGCCTTAAAATGGACTTCCTGGTCCTTTACAGGAAAAGTCTGGCCACCCTGCCATAGGGCTCTGCTGTTCTAAATGCGTCCTGTGGACCAGTAGCGTTGCCTTGCCCTGGGAGGCTGTTATGAACATGGAATCTTGTCTCTACCCCAGACCTACCGATTCAGAATCTCCAGAATCCAGGTGAGTTCTACTGGATTCACCTACCAGAATCCAGGTGAGTACAGTTTGAGAAGTGCTGGTTTAGAGGCCCTGCTCAGTTTATCCTGTGGTTGCACCCTCCCTCAGGTGCAGGCAGCCAGAGAGGATCAGGGGGTGTGGTCACCTGTAGCTCTGTCCCATCCAGGCCGTGCTCTGAGCACCTGGACCTAGAACCCCTGCTCCCAGCCCCAGTGCAGGCCTCCCTCCTGGGGACCATGTCCCAACCTGACAGGTAGTCGAGATACAGCTGTCTATGGGGCAGAAGAGGATAGTCTGAGCTTGGATTTGAAGGCTGTGATACTCTTGCTTGAGCAACAGTTCCTCAGGGCACAAAGAGGGTCAGAGCCAGAGGTGGGAAAAGCAGGGGAAGGGCTGGGGGCCGCGACTGGCTCTCACTCTGCTGTCCTACCTTCTGGCTGCAAACTCCAGGGTTCAGGAATCCCAGTCTTCCAGGTGGTTGCAAAAGTGTACTTGACAGTGTGTTAGCTTGATTTACAACTTTTAAAGATATAGGATGGGCTTCATTCTTGACCTGGGCACACAGATGTGAGTGGCAAGTCTGTTAAATGCTTCTCAAAGTGTATTCAGAGGACCCCCTGCATCCCAATCCACTGGGCTATTTGAAAAAAAATTTTAATTCCCATGCCCCACTTGTGTGACACCCTGGATCAGAATGTTCAGGGCTGGAGCCTAGGAATCTGCATTATAACCCCTCCCCTGGTGACTCTGATCCACAATAGAGCTTCAGGAGCACTTGTAATGGGGGGGTGGGGGAGGTGTGGAGAGGAGCTGATCTGAGTGGTGGGAAGCATCAAGAGAAGAGAACGAGGTCCCAGGTCAGAGGAAGGTGCTGACCACGAGCTCACACCTTCCTTCTTCTCTAATGATTCTCCTCACAGCCTGGCCTGACCCCACTCCCAGGAGTTGGCTGGAGGGAGAAGCTACCAGAATAGGGCAAGGGTGTCCTTCTGCCGACCATAAAGCGCTTGAGTGGGTGGGGTGGTTTCCCTACAGAAAGAAGGATCCAAATCAGGGACAATAGGAACAAAGGAGTTGTGGGAACTTGGAGGGACCACATGGACCCACCTGGGAAGTTAGGCTAAAGCTGCTGAGCAGATCTTTGGGCAGGGAGACCCCCTGGTCCTGCCTGGACACAGGAGGAGCTGGGACAGACAGTGTAACCCAACCGGGGCTCAGAATCATCCATCAGTTAGGAGTCGAATGACATTGATCAAGGTCCTTAAGCTCTGTAGGTTTCTTTCATTGTCTGTAAGATGGGGATCCTAATACCTTCCAAGCTTGCATTAAAATTAAAGTTCAGTTCAGTTACTCAGTTGTGTCCGACTCCTTGTGACCCCATGGACTGCAGCATGCCAAGCCTCCCTGTCCATCACCAACTCCCGGAGTTTACTCAAACTTGTGTCCGTTGAGTTAGTTATGCCATCCAACCATCTCATCCTCTATCATCCCCTTCTCCTCCTGCCTTCAATATTTCCCAGCATCAAGGTCTTTTCAAATAAGTCAGTTCTTTGCATTAGGTGGCCAAAGTATTGGAGTTTCAGCTTCAGCATCAGTCCTTCCAATGAATATTCAGGACTGATTCCCTTTAGAATGGACTGGTTGGATCTCCTTGCAGGCCAAGGGACTCTCAAGAGCCTTCTCCAACACCACAGTTCAATAGCATCAATTCTTCGATATTCAGCTTTCTTTATGGTCCAACTCTCACATCCATACATGACTACTGGAAAAACCATACCTTTGACTAGATGGACCTTTGTTGGCAATGCCTCTGCTTTTTAATATGCTGTCTAGGTTGGTCATAGCTTTTCTTCCAAGGAGCGAGTATTTATCTTGCTAAAGATAAACTAAAACTAGTGATATTTTAGATAAATAGATAAAAAAATTATAACCACATCCATAGTTCACTCAGCAATAATACTCTTTGTTAACACTTTTATGAAGACATTGGGTTTTCTGTTAGGACTCTAATTTCTTCCTTTGAATCTACTTGAAGATGAAGTACTTTTGCAAGAACATCTAAATAGGACAATAACTATAAAAGATGATAAAAGATTTTCCCCATATGTGTGCATGCTGCATATGTTGATAAACTATTTTTCTCTTGTTTATCAGTCTTATATCAATTGCATGTTCAAGGTCCCATCCGGAGAGCACAGAAGAGTAAAAGATAAAGAAAATTTCCCCCTCTCCTCAGTTCAGTTCAGTCGTTTGCAACCCCATGAATTGCAGCACGCCAGGCCTCCCTGTCCATCACCAACTCCTGGAGTTCACTCAACTCACATCCATCAAGTCGGTGATGCCCCCTCTCCTACATGGTAGTATATGCTTAACATGAAATGAATGATTTTAACCATTTTTAAATGTCCTCTTCTGTGGTGTTAATTATATTCACCTTGTTGTGCAACCATCACCACCATCCATCTCCAGAACTTTTTCATCTTCCACCTGAAACTTGGTATGCACTGTAGCCTGGTGGGTTACAGTCCATGGGGTTGCATAGAATTGGACACGACTGAAGTGACTTAGATTCATACACATCTGTTAAACAACTCCTCACCCTCTTTCCCTTTAACAAATACCATTCTACTTAGTGTCTCTATGAATTTGACTACTCTAGGCACCTCATAGAACTGGAATCACAGTATTTGTCTTCCACCATTCTGTCTTTCAGGTCACTTATCTGTTCTTCTGCCTAAATTATTTGCTATTGATTCATTATAGTGTATTGTTCATCTCTGTTTTTTTTTTCATTCTTCTATGTCTTTGGTAAACATTTCTTGCCTCTTCTGCATTCCTTTCCTGAGATCCTGGATTGCCACTATCATTATTCTGAATTCTTTTCCCAGAAGGTTGCCTATTTCTACTTCATTTAGTTTTGTTTTGTTTTCTGGGGATTTTTCTTTTTCCTTCATCTGGGACATAATCCTATTTCTTTTCATTTGGGTTAGCTTTCTGTGATTGTGATATTCCTTCTGAAGGCTGTGGAACTGCAGCTCTTGTTTCTTCTGTCTGCCCTCTGGTGGATGAGGAAAAGAGGCTGTTGTGCAAGCTTCCTCATGGAAAGGACTGATTGTGGGGGAAAACAAAATCTTGCTTTGGTGTTTTGGGCCATGCTTAGTAAAACTTTAATCCAACTGTCTGCTGATATGTGGGACTGCACTCCCTCCCTGTTAGTTGTTTGGCCTGAGGTGACCCAGTCCTGGAGTCTACAAGCTCCAAAAGTGAAGTGTTACTCATTTAGTCATGTCTAACTCTTTGTGGCCCCATGGACTGTAGCCTACCAGGCTCCTCTGTCCATGGGATTCTCCAGGCAAGTACTGGTGTGGCTAGCCATTCCCTTCTCCAGAGGATCTTCTCAATCCAGGGATTGAACCTGGGTCTCCTGCACTGCAGGCATATTCTTTACTGTCTGAGCCACCAGGGAAGTCCCAAAGTAGTGAAAGTGTTAGTTGTTCAGTGGTGTCCAACTTTTTGTGACTCCATGGGCTGTAGCCTACCAGGCTCCCCTGTCCATGGAACTCTCCAGGCAAGAATACTGGAGTGGATAGCTGTTCTCTTCTCCAGGGGGCCTTCCTGACCCAAGGATTGAACCCAGGTCTCCTGCATCATAGGCAGATTATTTACCATCTGACCTACCAGGGAAGCTCTATAGTGGGGCTAATGGTGACATCCAAGAAGACTTAGGCCAAGACACATTTTTCAGGACTCCTGCTGACAGTGCCTCCATCTCCACAGTGGACCACTGCTGACCCATGCCTCTGTAGGAGACCATCAAACACTCACAGGTAGGTCTTACTCGTCTCCTTTGGGGTCACTGATCCTTTCCCCTGGATCCTGGTGCACACAAGGTTTTGTTTGTGCCTTCCAAGAGTCTGTTTCCCCCAGTCCTGTGGAAGTTCTGTAATCAAATCCTACTGGTCTTCACGGGCAGATTCCCTGAGGACTGTGAGTCCCTTGGTCAGAACCTCAGGTTGGGGAACCTAATGTGAGACCTAGAACCTTCACAATAGTGCAAGAACTTCTTTTTGGTATCATTTTTCTCCAGTTTGTGGATTACCCAAGAGGTATAAGATTTTATTTTATTGTGATTGCTCCCCTCCTACCAGCTTGCTGCAGCTTCTCTTTGTCCTTGGATGTGGGATATCTTTTTTTTTTTTTTTTGGTGTGTCCCAATGTCCTCCTGTAGATGATTGTTCAAATAGCTAGTTGCGACTTTGGTGCTCTCACAGAAGATGAACAGAGTACACGTCCTTCAACTCTGCCATCTTGAACCAACCCGTTGAGGGGTTTGTTGTGTACCAGCCTTTGGTCTAGGAAGATTCAAGGATCTCTCAACCTGAGGGCTTAGTGGTGGGGAAGATGGAGGCTGACATGGACAATGAAGTGGTGTGGAGCCCAGAGCCAGCCAGAAAATTTACTCAAGGCCTGTGCTCCTGGGGGTGAGAGAGGGGCTGTGCCCACCTGCCTTGGGCTCCCACAATATTTGTCTTTCAGTGACTCAATACTTCTGGACACCAAATGTGTGGGCTTTCCCCCCCATAATAACCAGTTCTCTGATTCTCCAGATATAACTGTATCCTACCATTTAAGTCAATTCTAGCACAACATATTTGGAGTTAATGTCAGACCTTGTAGGTTAAGGATTCAGTCCCAGAATACTGCCCCTCTTTCCCAACTTCAGAAGCAACTGTGAGTCCAAGTGGCTACCTGTGCTTCTTACCAACTGGTCATAAAAACCCCTCCTTGGGCTTGGTAATTCTCTAGATTCACAGAAAAAATAGTGAAAGTCACCCAGTTGTGTCTGACTCTGTGACCCCATAGACTATACAGTCCATGGAATTCTCCAGGCCAGAATACTGGTGTGGGTAGCATTTCCCTTCTCCAGGGGATCTTCCCAACCCAGGGATAGAACTTGTCTCTCACTATTTATGCACTTATAACTCAGGAAAACAGTTTGCTTAGTAGGATATTAGTTTACTATAAGGTCTTCCCAGGTGGTGCAGGGGTAAAGAACCTGCTTGCCATGCACGAGCTGCAAAAGACACGGGTTTGATTCCTGGGTTGGGAAGATCCCCTGGAGTAGGAAGTAGCAATCCAATACAGCATTCTTGCCTGGAAAAATTCCATGGACAGAGGAGCCTAGAGGGCTACAGTCTATAGGGTCAAAAGAGTTGAACATGATGGAAAACACACACAGACAAACACACACACACACACTCACTCTCTCTCTCTTTCTGTTATAAAAGGATTCAACTTAGGAAAAGCCAGATGGAAGAGATGGAGAGAGCAAAGTATGGGGGAAAGGGTATGGGGCTTCCAAGCTCTCTCCAGTTGAGTCACCCTCCCAGCACCTTCATATATCCACCAACCTGGAATTTCTCTGAACCCCATCCTAGTGGCTTTTTGTTTTTATTTCTTAATTGAGGCTTTGTAGAAGCATACTTAAACAAGGATAATTAAAGGCCATTGACCATCGGTGACTGAACTGTTTCCAGTCCCTCTCCTCTCTGTATGTGTAGAGTAGGGTGGGGTTGAAAGTTCCATCCTTTAATCAAGTGTTTGTTTTCCCTGACAAGCAGAGTCATTCACAAAATCTCAGGTGTGGTTGAAAGGGGCTTGTTATAACCAACAAAAGATAACTTGTCACTCTCAGGACTCCTAAGGGTTTTAGAAGCTCTGTGCTAGAACATCATGAAGACCAAATTTATTTCTTAAAAAAAAAAAAAAGTTTGCTTATTTATTTGGCTGCACTGGGTCCTAGTTGTGTCATGTGGGATCTTAGATCTTTTTTGTGTGATGCAGGGTCTTTACTTGTGGCATGTAAACTCTTAATTTCAGCTTGTGGGTCCTGTGTCCCTGATCAGGGACTGAACCTGCATCCCCTGTATTGGGAACACAGAGCCTTAGCCATCGGACAAGCAGGGAAGTCCCAAAAGGCCAGATATATTTCTATTTATAATCACAATATCACAGCCTTCATAGTTCATTCATGCTGCAGCATGTGTCAGAATTTCTTTCCTTTTTAAGGTGGAAAGATACTCTATTACATATTTATACCACATTTTGTTTATTCATTACAGAAATAACACTTTTGATGCATTTATTTTCTTCATATATGTTCAGATGTTTATCATATATGAGAAAAAAGAGGCTGAAGTTACTTATTTCCCTCTTGTACTGATATTCACTTATTAGCATATTTAAATTTATTTGAGGAATAACTGAACTAAAATTTTACTTCTTACTTGGGCAGTTTTCTCTGTGCATCAGTTGCTAAGCAACTGCCTTCATGCAAGGAAAAGAATGTACTGTGGTCTTTCCTCTTTCCCTCTCTTATCACAACAGGATTCCTCCAGGACCAACCTAGCAATAGAACAGACACTAGGGAGTCTAGGGTTGTCATCTAAATTAGAAGTCCTCAACATTTTTGGCACCAGGGGCCAATTTCATAGAAGACAGCTTTTCCACACACTGAGGGTCGGCGGGAGGATTGTTTGGGGATCATTCCAGCACATTACATTTATTGTGCACTTTATTTCTAATCTAATGCTACAACTGATCTGACAGACGGCACCAGTCCCAGACCAAGAGTTTGGGGACCCCTGATCTAAATTGCCTGGCTGTCTTTGTCTCTGTCATTTGTGCTCACCTCCACTGACCAATGGCACCCCACTCCAGTACTCTTGCCTGGAAAATCCCATGGACAGAGGAGCCTTGTAGACTCCAGTCCATGGGGTCGCTAAGAGTCGGACACGACTAAATGACTTCACTTTCACTTTTCACTTTCATGTATTGGAGAAGGAAATGGCAACCCAATCCAGTATTCTTGCCTGGAGAATCCCAGGAACAAATGAGCTTAGTGGGCTGCTGTCTATGGGGTGGCACAGAATCGGACACGATTGAAGCGACTTAGCAGTAGCAGCAGCCACTGACCAGTGTGCACAACTAGCTCCAGGTATCTCAGGCAATGGAAGAAGCATTCTCTGCTTTGGTCCAGAAAGATAAAATTTTAAAGTCACATTAAATGTTTTCAAAGGTTCCAGCACCCTCTTATTTCTGGTGAAGTGTGATACCCTCATCATTCACCAGGCATGTGCTTTTGATGACTCCTGTGGGCAGGCTGTTGAATAGACACTTGAGTCCCAGGAAATGGTCCTTCTCCACCTCTTTAAAAAGCCTGTGGTCCAGGTGTGGTGAACCAGTGCAGAACAGACAGTTACAACTCTTAGCTCCTTTTTTTTTTTTGAAAGCTGAAAATAGAACTAACAGGATTCTTTCTTCTGTTTCTGCTAATAGTTAGTTTACATTTTACCTGTAGATAAGGTAGTGAGTGACTGACATCTAGTAGGTACTCAGCAAATACTGCTGGTAGGTGGGTAAGTAAGAGCTGTTCTCATGTAAAATGTGATTGAAGAATATAACTCTGATCAAAAATTTATTCTACAGCATGTTATTATGTAATCTGTGCCATTTTTAGCCCTTTAAGCTTTAATATATTTTACATTGTGTTTTCTTGACCTGGACAATTAAAAAAAATCCATGTCTCTGCGGTAAATGCTGACTTCTCTGCTGTTGTGATCATACTGACCGTGGTTCGATGATTTGGAGAGTGAAGAGTTCCAATTATTCTACCCAACATGACTCTGGTGACGCCACTTCAACCTGCTCTGGTGCAACCATTTGCCCCATCAAAGTGTCTTTATATACATCTGTGCTCCTGATTCTAAATTGCACCAAGTACATCAGACATATTGATACAATGATTACTTCTTTACTTATTGTTGGTGGCTCTAAAATAATAACTGAAGTCGACAGCACTAAGCATCAGAAAGATTATGGGCTTTGAGACCAATCAGTTCAGTTCAGTTCAGTCGCTCAGTTGTGTCCAACCCTTTGCGACCCCATGAACTGCAGCACGCCAGGCCTCCCTGTCCATCACCAACTCCCGGAGTTCACTCAAACTCACGTCCATCGAGTCGGTGATGCCATCCAGCCATCTCATCCTCTGTCATCCCCTTCTCCTCCTTCTCCCAATCCCTCCCAGCATCAGAGTCTTTTCCAATGAGTCAACTCTTCGCATGAGGTGGCCAAAGTACTGGAGTTTCAGCTTTAGAATCAGTCCTTCGAAAGAATATCCAAGACTGATCTCCTTTAGAATGGCCTGGTTGGATCTCCTTGCAGTCCAAGGGGCTCTCAAGAGTCTTCTCCAACACCACAGTTCAAAAGCATCAATTCTTGAGCTCTCAGCTTTCTTCACAGTCCAACTCTCATAACCATATATGACTACTGGAAAAATCATAGCCTTGACTAGATGGACCTTTGTTGGCAAAGTAATGTCTCTGCTTTTCAATATGCTATCTAGGTTGGTCATAACTTTCCTTCCAAGGAGTAAGCGTCTTTTAATTTCATGGCTGCAATCATCATCTACAGTGATTTTGGAGTCCCCCAAAATAAAGTCTGACATTGTTTCCACTGTTTCCCCATCTATTTGCCATGAAGTGATGGGACCAGATGGCATGATCTTCGTTTTCTGAATGTTGAGCTTTAAGCCAACTTTTTCACTCTCCTCTTTCACCTTCATCAAGAGGCTTTTTTGTTCCTCTTTACTGTCTGCCATAAGGGTGGTGTCATCTGCATATCTAAGGTTATTGATATTTCTCCCGGCAATCTTGATTCCAGCTTGTGTTTCTTCCAGCCCAGCATTTCTCATGATGTACTCTGCATATAAGTTAAATAAGCAGGGTGACAATATACAGCCTTGACGTACTCCTTTTCCTATTTGGAAGCAGTCTCTTGTTCCATGTCCAGTTCCAACTGTTGATTCCTGACCTGCATATAGGTTTCTCAAGAGGCAGATCAGGTGGTCTGGTATTCCCATCTCTTTCAGAATTTTCCACAGTTTATTGTGATCCACACAGTCAAAGGTTTTGGCATAGTCAATAAAACAAAAATAGATGTTTTTCTGGAACTCTCTTGCTTTTTCCATGATCTGGCAGATGTTGGCAATTTGATCTCTGGTTTGTCTGCCTTTTCTAAAATCAGCTTGAACATCAGTAAGTTCACGCTTCACATACTGCTGAAGCCTGGCTTGGAGAGTTTTGAGCATTACTGTACTAGCGTGTGAGATGAGTGTAATTGTGTGATAGTTTGAGCATTCTTTGGTATTGACTTTCTTTGGGATTGGAATTAAAACTGACCTTTTCCTATGGCCACTGCTGAGTTTTCCAAATTTGCTGGCATATTGAGTGTAGCACTTTCACACATCATTTTTCAGGATTTGAAATAGCTCCACTGGAATTCCATCACTTCCACTAGCTTTGTTTGTAGTGATGCTTCCTAAGGCCCACTTAACTTCACATTCCAAGATGTCTAGCTCTAGGCGAGTGATCACACCATCGTGCTTATATTGGTCATGAAGATCTTCTTTGTACAGTTCTTCTGTGTATTCTCGCCACCTCTTCTTAATATCTTCTGCTTCTGTTAGGTCCATACCATTTCTATCCTTTATCGAGCCCATCTTTACATGAAATATTCCCTTGGTATCTCTAATTTTCTTGAAGAGATCTCTAGTCTTTCCCATTCCTTTGTTTTCCTCTATTTCTTTGTATTGATAGCTGAGGAAGGCTTTCTTATCTCTTCTTGCTATTCTTTGGAACTCTGCATTCAGATGCTTATATCCTTCCTTTTCTCCTTTGCTTTTCGCTTCTCTTCTTTTCACAGCTATTTGTAAGGCCTCCCCAGACAGCCATTTTGCTTTTTTGCATTTATTTTCCATGGGGATGGTCTTGATCCCTGTCTCCTGTACAATGTCATGAATCTCCGTCCATAGTTCATCAGGCATTCTATCAGATCTAGTCCCTTAAATCTGTTTCTCACATCCACTGTATAATCATAAGGGATTGGATGTAAGTCATACCTGAATAGTCTAGTGGTTTTCCCTACTTTCTTCAATTTAAGTCTGAATTTGGCAATAATGAGTTCATGATCTGAGCAACAGTCAGCTCCTGGTCTTGTTTTTGTTGACTGTCTATAGCGTCTCAATTTTTGGCTGCAAAGAATATAATCAATCTGATTTTGATGTTGCCTATCTGGTGATGTCCATGTGTAGAGTCTTCTCTTGTGTTGTTGGAAGAGGGTGTTTGCTTTGACCAGTGCATTTTCCTGGCAAAACTCTATTGTCTTTGCCGTGCTTCATTCCATATTCCAAGCCAAATTTGCCTGTTACTCCAGGTGTTTCTTGACTTCCTACTTTCATTCCAGTCCCCTATAATGAAAAGGATATCTTTGGAGTGTTAGCTCTTAAAAGTCTTGTAGGTCTTTATAGAACCATTCAACTTCAGCTTCTTCAGCATTACTGGTTGGGACATAGACTTGGATTACCATGATAGTGAATGGTTTGCTTTGGAAACGAACAGAGATCATTCTGTCATTTTTGAGATTGCATCCAAGTACTGCATTTTGGACTCTTTTGTTGACCATGATGGTTACTCCATTTCTTCTAAGAGATTCCCGCCTGCAGTAGTACATATAATGGTCATCTGAGTTAAATTCACCCATTCCAGTCCATTTTAGTTCTCTGATTCCTAGAATGTTGATGTTCACTCTTGCCATCTCCTGTTTGACCACTTCCAATTTGCCTTGATTCATGGGACCAATATCTGGTTTCAAATCGTGTGGGTCTTTTCCTTATTTTGGAGAATTCACTTTATTTTCTCCAAACTTTATTATATGTAAAAAGGTAATAGTAACACATACTGTACAATAGTCTGGCGAGGATTTAGTGAGATGATAAAAGGTTATGGTTACACATTCAATAAATGGTAGCTATTGTTATTGATTGAAAAATATTGTTTTGTCAAATGATTACCTTATGTGACATGACCTTCAGTCTGAAGCATACTTCTAGACTAATTCTAAATTCCTTGGAAAGTTGGATTTTTAGTGTGTTTTTCATATGAACATAAACACTTCATTTGATATGTGCTTCTGAGAAAATAGCAGCAGCTGAGAAAACTAGCAGCAGCCATGATTTTATTTAGTGTTTAATAACAGTTTTTGTTCTTGTAAGGTCACCTTTTGAAATTCACAAAACCTCTATTAATCTGCATGTTGTACTTACGGCACTTCTTTACAAAAACTAGAAAACAAACCCAAAGTCCTTCTTTTCTTGGAGAAAAGTAAAATTTGTTTTGATTTTTAATCACCCATAATCTCACAATGCTGAAATAATCATTGTTATCATTTTGGAATACATTCTTCCAATATTTCTTTTTCCATGTATTCTTGTACAAAATTGGAATAATGGTTTCATGTCATTATATGAATATTTTCTGTTGTCTTAGTTTGGGTCTCCTAAAACTAAACTTTAAGAATTTGAATGCAATAGATTATTTGAGAGGTGGTCTCAGGAAACAGTCCGAATGGAGTTGAGACAAGAAAGCTAATGAAGGCAGTAAAGGGTGTATTATCAAGCATGTTGCCAGGATGGGCTGCTGGAGCATTATCCCGTAGGGATACTTAGGAGACTGTGGAGCACAAACCTCAAGATTAACTTCCCTGGATGAGTGAGTTGGCATACATCAGCTCCTGCCTGTCTGTTGACTGAAGGCTGTTGAGGGAGGAAACCAGAGGTAGACATTAAATTTCCTGGCACTCCTGGGCTGCCTTGTACTTCAGCAAAATTGACTCTGGTGGCAGACAAAGCACTCAGGCAGAGTTGCATGATGTCAGTCTAGTGTGAAATGGAAGAGAGCAGGGCTTATGGGAAGACACTGACAACAGCAACTCACCCATGTTATTAAAAGTTGGCTATAGAACAGTCTACAGTGTAATGAGTGCCTCTCCAAGGGTTACACTTCTGCAGTTACTTCTTTTTCTAGTATCCGTTCCTCCTCACAGCAAAATTTCTCACAGGAGTTGTGTTCAACCAATGTCTTCAAGCCTTCATACACAGTTCTCTGCTCAACATGTTTTACAGGGTTTCTCTCTCTCTTTAAAATACTGCTTTTAATAAGAGACACAGATGTAAAGAGCAGGCTTTTGGATTCTATGGGAGAAGGTGAGGATGGATGATTGAAGAGAATAGCATTGAAACATGTATATTACCATATGTGAAATGGATTGCCAGTCCAGGTTGTATGCATGAGACAGGGCGCTCAGGGCTGGTGCTCTGGGATGACCCTGAGGGATGGGATGAGGAGGGAGGTGGGAGGGGGCTCAGGATGGGGAAAACCTGTACATCCATGGCTGATTTATGTCAATGTATGGCAAAAACCACTACAATATTGTAAAGTAATTAGCCTCCAGTTTAAAAAAAAAAAAATCAGTCCCCAAACCCTCCACTTGGACAAATCCAATTGTTACTTTTCTGTCTTAACAGTATCACAGAAGCCTAGGCTCCAGCTTTTTCTGCAATTCTGTGACTGCATGTGTATGCATGTTCAGTCACTCGGTTGTGTCTGACTGTTTGTGACCCCGTGGACTGCAGCCTGCCAGGCTCCTCTGTCCATGAGAATTCTCCAGGCAAGACAACTGGAATGGGTAGCCATTCCTGTTTCCATGGGATCCTCCCAACTCAGGGACTGAACCCATGTCTTCAGCATTGGCAGATGGGTTCTTTACCATTGAGCCACCTGGGAAGCCCTTCTCTCCCATTTCAGTCTCCTCGAGTGGGTCTCTACCTGCAAATGATGGAGGGTCCCAAGACTCAGTCTTTGGCTTCTCTCTCCCTCTCTCCTTTTGGTTTGTTTCTATATATCTCACTTCTCTAATGAAAATTCTTACATAACTATTCAAAATGTCAGCACTTTATATAATCTGTTTGGAATATATGTACTAAAGAGGTATCTCCTTTGGTTTATTTCATGCTCACTCCATCTTTGCATTAATTGCTTTTTAAATATTAACATATTAATTTTTATTTCTTCTATTTATTTTAAATAATGCAGGAAAATGGAAAACAAACAAGTACCATTACAATAAAAAGATGTTATTTTTTTATGGAAATGAAACCATAGGCAGTTCAGTTGAGTGAGAGGCAGAGATGGATGACAGTGCATGATGCTCATTACTTTCTGCCATTTTTAGGGCAACTTCATAATTCCATCCTCCCAAAACGTACCTTTTTGAGCAAAGATCTGTTCTAGGTGCCTTTTGCAGTCTTCCATGGATTTGAAATTTTTTCCATTAAGAGAATTTTGTAAAGAACAAAATAAATGGAAATCCAAAGATGCAATTCCTGGTAAATACAGCAAATGAATCAGAACTTCCTAGCCAAGCTCTAACAGCTTTTGCCTGGTCATCAAAGAAACATGCAGTCTAGTGGTACCCTGATGGAAGATCACGCATTTTCTTTTGACTAATTCTGGACACTTATTGTCGAGTGCTGCATTCAAGTAGTCTAACTGGGAGCAGTGCTTGTTGGAAATAATCATTTAGTTTTTCAGAAGGAACCCATACTAGAGGACTCCCCTCCAATTCCACCATATACACAACATCACATTCTTTGGATGAAGACTGGCCTTTGGTGTTGTAGGTATTTGTTCCATTTCACTTGCCCCATGATTTCTTTCATTTCACATTTTTATACAGAATCCACTTTTCATCATTTGTCAAAATTTGTTTTAAAAAATGGAACATTTTCATTATGTTTAAGTAGAGAATTGCATGCAGAAACATAGTCAAGAAATTTTTTCACTTATGTGGAATCCAAACATCAAAGAGATGAATATAACAAAGCTGGTGCAAATGATTTTCAATTCTTGATTTAGATATTTTAAGCATATTAGCTATCTCCTGTGTAGTATAACATTGATTGTTCTTAATATCTTGATTTGATTTCTATCAATTTGAACTGGTCTACCCACTGTGGAGCATAGTCCAGTGAGAAATCTTTGCATGACACTTTTCAAATCACTTTTGACATGTTGGGTTAGTCACAGGACCTTCTCCATATACTGCACAAAATTTTTTATTGAATTTCAGTTATGTTTTTATCTTTCCTGAAATGGTAAAGCATAACGTGCTGAAAATGTTGCTTTTTAATCCACCTTCAATATTAAAATGGCTACACAGAAATTCAGCAATTTTGATAAGGATTTTTAAATGCATGATGATATTCAGTTCAGCTCAGTTCAGTCTCCCAGTCATGTCTGACTCTTTGCAACCCCATGAATCGCAGCACGCCAGGCCTCCCTGTCCATCACCAACTCCCAGAGTTACTCAGACTCACGCCCATTGAGTCAGTGATGCCATCCAGCCATCTCATCCTCTGTCGTCCCCTTCTCCTCCTACCCCCAATCCCTCCCGGCATCAGAGTCTTTTCCAATGAGTCAACTCTTCACATGAGGTGGCCAAAGTACTGGAGTTTCAGCTTTAGCATCATTCCTTCCAAAGAAATCCCAGGGCTGATCTCCTTCAGAATGGACTGGTTGGATATCCTTGCAGTCCAAGGGACTCTCAAGAGTCTTCTCCAACACCACAGTTCAAAAGCATCAATTCTTCAGCGCTCAGCCTTCTTCACAGTCCAACTCTCACATCCATACATGACCACAGGAAAAGCCATAGCCTTGACTAGACGAACCTTTGTTGGCAAAGTAATGTCTCTGCTTTTGAATATGCTATCTAGGTTGGACATAACTTTCCCTCCAAGGAGTAAGTGTCTTTTATTTTCATGGCTGCAGTTACCATCTGAAGTGATTTTGGAGCCCTCAGAAGTAAAGTCTGACACTGTTTCCACTGTTTCCCCATCTATTTCCCATGAAGTGATGGGACCAGATGCCATGATCTTTGTTTTCTGAATGTTGAGCTTTAAGCCAACTTTTTCACTCTCCACTTTCACTTTCATCAAGAGGCTTTTTAATTCCTCTTCACTTTCTGCCATAAGGGTGGTATCATCTGCATATCTGAGGTTACTGATATTTCTCCTGGCAATCTTGATTCCAGCTTGTGTTTCTTCCAGTCCAGTGTTTCTCATGATGTACTCTGCATAGAAGTTAAATAAGCAGGGTGACCATGTACAGCCTTGACGTACTCCTTTTCCTATTTGGAACAAGTCTGTTATTCCATGTCCATTTCTAACTGTTGCTTCCTGACCTGCATACAGATTTCTCAATAGGCAGGTCAGGTGGTCTGGTATTCCCATCTCTTTCAGAATTTTCCACAGTTTATTGTGATCCGCACAGTCAAAGGCTTTGGCATAGTCAATAAAGCAGAAATAATACAATTTAAGAAAATTGTTTTGAATGGAATTAAAGACAATTAAGCACTATTAGAGCCATCTCATGGGGAAAAATATGAACAAAATTTTGACATACTGAATAGTTTGCACAGTTACAAATTTGCATCATGTGTCCCTGAGATTTGTCTGGGAATGAATCATCAAGTCCAACAAGACTGAATCTCTGCTTAGATGTTGTCTCATCACCCTCACTAGAGTCAATGACTGGATTCATTAGTTCAGCATAATGTATTCAGTGTTCTTCCATGTTTTAGTAGGAATCAATATATCTATATTTTTCTTTTTAATTTTTTTGAATTTTATTTTATTTTATTCTTTAACTTTACAATATTGTATTGGTTTTGCCTGGAGCCTATTATACAGAGTGAAGTAAGCCAGTATATCTATCTTGAAAAGTAATATTCCATTGCACAAAACACCACTTTTTATTTATTCATTCATCAATTGATGTAACTTGTTTCCCCTCACCCAAACACACTTTGACTTTTGCAAATAGTGCTACTATGACATTTGTGTGTAAGTTTTCATGTAGACATGTGTTCCATTTATCTACTTAGGAGTAGAATAGTTGGGTTATATTGGAACTTTGGAACTGTACCACATACCAGTCCCACCAGCTAGTATGAGGATTCTAATTTTTCTACATCTTCTCCAGCACTTGCTATTGTCTTTTTAGTTATAGTACTCAACCATTTAAGATCAGTAAACATGTGTAGATAAAGCTGTTATGACACTTCCCTCATGTTTGTAAGCTCTCTGCATGGCCTAGTAGTCATGCACTTAGAAGACATTCACTAAGCATCTGTTCAATGAATGGAAAAAAAAACAAAAAAAAACCTTTTATTTGTATTAATATGTTGCCTAAGGTTTTAGTTTTCACAAAATGCATTCACAAGTTTTGTGGTTCACAGTAACCCTGCAGGAAGTAGAAAGAGTGGGGATTTCTTGTTGCTGACTTGAGATAGGTTCGCTAATGAGCAAAGCACCTACGTCTCTGGTTCCCCAACTTCATATTTAGTCTTCTCTGTACAATTCAATACTGGTTCTCAATATCTCTTTGAAATATCATATTAGTTAATGTGAATAAAAAATGCTAAGTTTGAAAACATCTTAGTTAGAAAAAAAAAAAAGAGAGAGAGATGAAGTTGAAGGGAAAGAACATATTTGGCAGTTTGGAGATGGCTAATTATGGTCTTGAGATAGTCGTGGGGACTGGAGAGTACAGTCTGGGGTAGCCTGACAAGGAAAGTCAGTAGACTTCCAACTTCAGCAAGAAATTTCTTCATCTTTGAAGTAGAACTAGTAGCTGAGAATTTACAGGCCTAGAAAATGTACGGAATGTTAAAGAAAACTGAAATCAGCTGAGGACTGATTATGTAGTTTGTACACTGCATTATCTGAGAAAGATCTAATACCAGAAAGGCAGATAACTAAAACAAAGAAAAAAAGAAAAAACAATTTCAGTTCTAATTGTCTTTCTTTTGCCACAGAAAATTCAAACATGCATGGAATATCAATAAAATGGCATATTAAACCCCTCATCATGGCCATCAATTGAAAATTATTAAATTTTGCCATTTGTATAGGTTTGATTTATAAAAAAATATTTGAATATATTATGGATTTCTTTAAAATCCATTTCCCCTCCAACCTTACTGTGGTATAATTGGCAAACAAAATTTATGGTTTAAGATGTACAACCAGATTACTTGATAGACCCTGTGAATCATTCACCACAGCCAAGCCAATAAACACAGACATCATTTTCCACCTTAGCCATTTTTTCTTTCTTCTCCTTTATATTGAGAACACCCAAGATTTATGTTTCTGGCAAATTAAAAGTACATAGTACAATATTGTCGGAGAAGGCAATGGCACCCCTGGAAAATCCCATGGATGGAGTCACAATCCATGGGGTCGCTGAGGGTTGGACACGACTGAGCGACTTCACTTTCACTTTTCACTTTCATGCATTGGAGGAGAAAATGGCAACCCACTCCAGTGTTCTTGCCTGGAGAATCCCAGGGACGGGGGAGCCTGGTGGGCTGCTGTCTATGGGATTGCACAGAATCGGACATGACTGAAGCGACTTAGCAGTACAATATTGTCAACTGCAGCCACATTGCTGTACACCAGTGCAACAGTTATTCATCTTGAATAGCTGAAGCTAAAGCCATTATTAATACCATTTTAGCCAAGCTACATGAGAAATTATCAGAGTAATAAAGTGTTCCTGTTACAAGCACCACGAGCTGTTGATCTTTCTTCAACTAGTGAGTAAGGAAAGAGAAGCTATTGAGTGGGTAAGATGGCCACACAACTAACTAAAGATGAGCAGTAGTTCAAGATTTTGTTCATTCAGTCTTACAGCCATTCATTCATTCAAGCAGTGTATTCAAAGCAGTTTTCAAACACAATGTCTATCCACCAGTGAGACAGATCATGCTAGAATTGGACTTGGACTTGAGTACAAATCAGGATTCATCATTTACTGATTCAAAGACCTTGGACAAGTGCTGTCCTTGAGCCTCATTTTTCTCATCCATAAAATAGGATAATACCTTCTTGAATAGGGTTTTGTTAAAAGAAAAGAAAGTTCTGAAGAAATATGTGCAACCTGTGTTCTGCAACATATGTCACTGTTATTTATCTAGGCTCTGAGCATATGATGAAAGAAATCAAAGGCAGTTTCTCTTTCCCCATATTCCCCTTTCCCAGTCTAAGAGGGCAGTAAAAGGCTCACAGAGGTTTCGTTAGCATATGAGATGCCAAAAACCTGTTACCAGTGACAGTATCTATTCATCTTCCAAAACTAATTGAGCTCTAATTTTTTATCACCTTTTTTTTTATGTCTTAAATGGGCTTCCCAGGTGGCTCTAGTAAAGCCAGATTCTGATAAAGAACCTTCGTGCCAATGCAGGAGACATAACAGACAGGTTTCATCCCAGGACTGGGAAGATGCCCTGGAGAATGAAATGGCAACCCACTCCAGTATTCTCACCTGGAGAATCCCAGGGACAGAGGAGCCTGGCAGGCTGCAGTCCATAGGGCTGCAAAAGGTTGGATACAATTGAAGTGACTTAGCACACATGATGTCTTAAACACTACAAACATTATCTGTGCTGAATCCTGCTGTTGTACAGGGTCAAATGCTTGCCACAGAGTGTGTTGTCCAACTGAAGTTTTTGAGCCTGACCTGTACACAGTGAGGCCTAACAAACTGAAACTTTGGAGACTGAGGCAGAGAAAGATTTATTACAAGGTCCAAATAAGGAGTACAGACAGCTCATGCTCCAAGAACTTCAACTCCTTGATAAAATTCAGGGGAGGGTGTTTAAAGGCAAGAAGAGGGACAAGGTTTTAGTGTCCATGATTAACTCCTGTACAATTCTCTGAGCGGTTGTTGTTGAGGTAACAAAGGGGCTGCAGGAGTTAAGGTAATCAATCCTTAGGTTCCAGAGGGTCTGGGAGCTATGTGTTCATGGACAACATGCAGTTAACTTATTTCATTTAGTGGGGTGTTCAGTACGTGTAAAAAAACTCAGAAATGTGGATTAGACACTGTTATCTGTAATTTTTTGTTACTGCATGTTCACATTATTTGAATCATTAATTCCTAAGCTAGCCTTTGTGCCCTGGGAGACTAACACTTTTTCATCAATACAAACAAAAGGCAGAAGACATTAGATAAAGAGTGCTTATGTGGGAGAAGGTGAGGTTGGGGGGAGCGGAGGGGAGTGTATTGCAGAATCCATTCTCCGAAGGCTCCGTAGGGTCCTTCCGGTCACAGTTGAGGAACCTCTCATAGCACCCCTGTTTGATGCTGATAAGGGCAGGGTGAACAGAGGGCAGGTTGCCTTCCACCGGCTTTTTCCTAGTCTTCCTTGCAGGCCTGAGGGCATTTCTGAGTAGCAGTGGCAGTTGATGTCTCAGTTCCCTCCCCATCTTCTGGGTGGATGTCTGGGCTCAGAGGAAGCACTTGGCAGAATTTGCAACCAGGTGCCAGTATGTGTGCGATTGGGCGCTGGACCCAGTGTGCTGGGCAGTCTGCCTACTTGCCTCCATCAACTGCACTGGAGGCCTTGCCTTACACCTGCCTGTGGCTCCTGGTAGCTTTGCTTGCCCCGTCTTCATCATGCATGGCAACCTACTCTAGTATTCTTCCCTGGAGAATTCCATGGACAGAGGAGCCTGGTTGATTATAGTGTGTAGGGTAGCAAAGAGTCAGACAACAGAGCCAATGATGTTTTTACTTTCCTAATCAAGCAGCCCAGCACCTGGAGTGCAGCTTCTGTCTCCCACGGCTCAGGCCATGGCCCTTAGCCGGCGCCCCCACTCCTGGACGCAGGTGGCTCTCTGGCTTCTATGGAGCTGACCTATGTGGCGGCCGGGACTCCAGACGCCCATCTGGCTCCTCCAGAGCTCGCCCTGGCCGGCAAGATGCAGCCAGTATCATCGAAGGTGAAAACCAACCCGCTGCAGGTGGCGAGCTTCTGCTTGCGCCTGTTCTGGTAATGGCTCCCCCTGAGCTGTGACATTCCCCTGCCAGGCCCTTGCCTAGAGTCGCGGGCACCTTTCCTCGACCAAGGGCTCAGTCCACTGAAAGGAAGTGCTTTCTGCTTGCCCAGTGGTTCCTGCCTGCCCTGGGTGCGGGGTCTTGAGAGGGCATGGCAGGGGACGGGACCCAGGGGGGTCTAATGGCAGGGATCCAGGGTCTCCCTACATTGCTACTTGCCCTCCCGCCAGCCTTCAGTGCCTAGGAAAAGGAGGACTAGTGGGAGCAGCAGGAGCGAGGTGTGGGGTGGCTGAGAACAGAGGCTGCCCAGGAGGAATCCCCACCCAGAGGGAGAACCAGCTCTCCGCACCCACACCACCACCACTTAACCCTTATCTGGCAGCCTCCATATTGCTCAGAATTCGCAGTTTTGAACTAAATCTGTACCTTTTCCCCTGGAAACAAGCATCTTATTAATAACTTCTTTATCTAACTAGTGCCCTGGAACAATGCCATCTTTTCCCCTTTCTTTAAAATTTATTTTTAATTGAACGATAATGGCTTTACAATGTTGTGTTGGTTTCTAGCATACCACCATAGTGAATCAGCCATAAGTATACACATGTCCCCTCCTTCTTGAACCTCCCTCCCTCTCCTCCTCCCATCCCCCCCATCCCGGGTTGTCATAGAGCACCAGGCTGAGCTCCCTGTGCTAAGTATCAACTTCCCTCCAGCCATCTATTTTGCATATGATAATGTATATGTTTCAGTGCTACTTTCTCAGTTCATCCCACCCTCTCCTTCCCCAGCTGTCCACAAGTCTGTTCTCTGTCTGTGTGTCTATTCCTCCCTGCAAATGGGTTCATCAGTACCATTTATCCAGATTCCATATACATGCATTGTATACAATATTTATTTTTCTCTTTTGGATTTACTTCACTCTGTATAACAAGCTCTAGGTTCATCCACTTCAATTCAGCTGATTCAAATTTGTTTCTTTTTTTGACAGTAATAGTCCATTGTGTATATGTACCCCAGCTTCTTTACCCATTATTCTGTTGATGGACACCTAGGTTACTGCCACTCCACATAACTCCCTCTGTCCCTGTGTTTATGATGTCTCTCTCTCCCTCCCTTTCTCCCTGTGTGCCTCTCATTGTTTAACCTGGTACCTGGTCATGACAAATTTCACATCAGTAAAGAATACTTATTTTTTATTTAATGAATGGGGCCACCTATGGTTCTGAAGACACTGAAGTGTCCCTGAGCTGGGAGGAAACACATATGAGCTTCAGAGAGGTGAAGCTCTTAACTAGTTTTGCATCTAATGGCAATTTAGTTCAGTTCAGTCACTCAGTCATATTCAACTCTTGGCAATCCCAAGGGGCGCAGCATGCCAAGGCCTCCCTGTCCATCACCAACTCTCAGAGCTTGCTCAGACTCATGTCCATTGAGTCCGTGATGCCATCCAATCATCTTATCCTCTGTCTTCCCCTTCTCCTCCTGCTTTCAATCTTTCACAGCATCAGGGTCTTTTCCAATGAGTCAGTTCTTTGCATCAGGTGGCCAAAGTATTGGAGTTTCAGCTTCAGCATCAGTCCTTCACTATAATTACATTTCTTGTGGTGATCTGTGATCCACAGTGATCTTCTGTGTTACTTGCTGATATCTCTGACATTGGTTATTTTTTAGCAATAAATTCTTATTATTAATTAATTTATTTTTTAATTGAAGGACAACTACTTTACAGAATTTTGTTTTTTGTGAAACATCAACAAGAATCAGACTTAGGTACAGCCATGAGCAATAAATAATTTTTTAAATTAAGGTCTGTACATTGTCTTCACAGGCATAACGCTACTGCACACTTGCTAGGCTACAGTGTAGTCTAAACATAACTTTTGTACACCCTGGGAAACCACATATTTTGTATAATTGACATTGTTGTAAAATTCACTACATTCCGGTGTTCTGGAATTGAACACCCAATATCTCCAAGGGACCCCTGTACCTCTTCCCTTTCTGGAAAGCAGCTGATTGTCTGTTCTGAAAGCTTTAATGTGGATATAAAGATGAGTCAGTTCAGTTCAGTTGCTAGGTCTTATTCAACTCTTTGTGACCCCATGGACTGCAGCACTCTGGGCTTCTCTATCTGTCACCAACTTCCAAATCTTTCTCAAACTCATGTCCATCGAGTCAGTGATGCCATCCAACAATCTTATCTTCTGACGCCCCATTCTCCTCCTGCTTTCAGTCATTCAGAGCATCAGGGTCTTTTCCAGTGAGTCAGTTCTTCACATCAGGTGGCCAAAGTATTAGAGTTCAGCTTCAGCATCAGTGCTTCCAATGAATATTTAGGACTAATTTCCTTTAGGGTTGAGTAGTTGGATCTCCTTGCAGTCCAAGGGACTCTAAAGAGTCTTCTCCAACACCACAGTTCAAAAGCATCAATTCTTCAGCACTCAGTTTTCTTTATGGTCCAACTCTCACATCCATACATGACTACTGGAAAACGATATCTTTGACTAGATGGACCTTTGTTGGCAAACTAATGTCTTTGCTTTTTAATATGCCGTCTAGGTTGGTCATAGCTTTTCTTCCAAGGAGTAAGTGTTTTTTAATTTCATGTCTGCAGTCACCATCTTCAGTGATTATGGAGCCCAAAAAAGAAAGCCTGTCACAGTTTCCATTGTTTCCCCAACTATTTTGCATGAAGTGATGGGACCAGATGTTATGATCTTAGTTTTCTGAATGTTGAGTTTTAAGCAACTTTTTCCCTCTCCTCTTTCATTTTCATCAAGAGGCTCTTTAGCTCTTCTTCGCTTTCTGCCATTAGGATGGTTTCATCCGCGTGTCTGAGGTTATTGATATTTCTCCCAGCAATCTTGATTCCAGTTTGTGCTGCATCCAGCCAAGTGTTTCTCATGATGTACTCTGCATATAAGTTAAATAAGCAGAACGACAATATGCAGGCTTGACATACTCCTTTCCCTATTCCGAACAAGTCTGTTGTTTCATGTCCTGTTCTAACTGTTGCTTCCTGACCTGCATACAGATTTTCAAGAGGCAGGTCAGGTGGCCTGGTATTCCCATCTCTTTAAGAATTTTCCAGAGTGTGTTATGGTCCACACAGTCAAAGGCTTTGGCATAGTCAATAAAGCAGAAGTAGATATTTTTCTGGAACTTTCTTGCTTTTTCTATGATCCAACAGATGTTGCAATTTGATTTCTGGTTCCTCTGTCTTTTCTAAATCCAGCTTGAACCTCTGGAAGTCACAGTTCATGTACTGTTGAAGCCTGGCTTGGAGAATTTTGAGTATTACTTTACTAGCATGTGAGATGAGGGCAATTGTGCAGTAGTTTGAGCATTCTTTGGCATTGCCTTTCTTTGGGATTGGAATGAAAACTGACTTTTTCCAGTCCTGTGGCCACTGCTCAGTTTTTCAAATTTACTGACATAGTGAGTACAGCACTTTCACAGCATCATTTTTAGGATGTGAAATAGCTCAACTGAAATTCCATCACCTCCACTAGCTTTGTTCATAGAGATGCTTCCTAAGGCCCCCTTGATTTTGCATTCCAGGATATCTTGCTCTAGGCTGGTGATCACACCTTCATGATTATCTGGGTCGTGAAGATCTTTTTTGTATATTTAATCTGTGTATTCTTGCCACCTCTTCTTAATATCTTCTGTTTCTGTTAGGTCTATACCATTTCTGTCCTTTATTGTGCCCATCTTTGCATGAAATATTCCCTTGGTATCTCTAATTTTCTTGACGAGATCTCTGGACTTTACCATTCTATTGTTTTCTTCTATTTCTCTGCATTGATTGCTGAGGAAGGCTTTTCTATCTCTCCTTGCTATTCTTTGGAACTCTGCATTCAAATATTGGTCAGATTCTATCAAACCAACTTGACAATTTGCTGTCAGGTCACTACCATCTGGTTTGTATGATATCAACCTGCTTTTTAGAATAATTGACTTTGATTTTCTTGAATCAAGGTATTTGCCAACATTGTTTATCTGTATAAATATCTTTCAAAGCTCAGAGTCTGAGAGCTAAAAGCACTAACTAATGATAACAACCCCAAATACCCTGGGCAGAATATAAGATGCTACCTATTGCTGAGTGTCAGTAATCATACTCTAAAACTTCTTTTTTCTTCCTTTCCTATAACCTCATAATAAAAGTTCAGGTTAGGCCTTTGTCTGCCTAGTAAAACAGGGGAATCAAACTGTTTAAACACCAGCCAGACCTACCACACAAACAGATTCTCCCTATTCTCCCTGTCCTGCTGTTTTCTAAAATATTGTCCAAGTTTAATATGTTATTACATGGTGAAGAACCCACCTGCCAATGAAGGAGACTTATAAGAAACATGAATTCAATCCCTGGGTTGGAAAGATCCCTTGGAGAAGGAAATGGCAATCCACTCAGTGTTCTTGCCTGGAGAATCCCATGGACAGAGGACCCAGGTGGACTACAGTCCATAGGGTTACAAAGAGTTGGACATGACTGAAATGACTTAACACACGCACACATAATATGTTATTGTGGAACATTCAGCTTATTGGTTTCTTTATGCTGATTGATAGGTTTTGAATTCAGAGAGATGGAAACTATATAACCGGCCATATGATTTCCTGCAAAATGCAGATATCCTGTTTTGCAAGATGGTGCAAAAACGGTGAGGCAGAGGCCTCTGCCCTCCCTGAAAGGGCAAAACAGGTGAGCCTGCTGCAGGGTGTTGTAATTACAGTTTGTCTCCAGGTTCACTCTTCAGAATCTCCACCAGGGGTCTCTGTGTCCTTTTCAATCTTAAACCTCCAGAGACTAAGCTTCATGACTGGGTCTTAACAGCATGTGGCAGATTGAAGGCAGGCCTGCTGAGAATCTGCAGCAGTGGTGGGGGTTGGGTGTAGGGTGAGTGTGCACTTCTGTGCATGCACACCTGTGCCTAAGAGACAGATTTCGGATAGGACTCACCACATACTTGGACCTTAGGTTCAGATTCCCTTAGAGCATGGAACACTCTCATTTTGCAGACTGTTTATGTTTCTTTCTGACTGGGGCTCAGCACATTTGCGATGCGAGTGCTGTCAAGGAATATCCACAAAATTTAAGGGTTTAAGGAAAACAAATTAGAATATTTTGAGTCTAGGAAGATTTACCAGGGAAAGGTATAAGTTGCTTCTGTTTCTAACCTGTAAACTCCTACATGATGCTGTCACTTAATCCCTAATTCTTTGTTGTTTAGAATTTTATTCAGTTACCCCCTCCCCACCCATGCTCCCTCTTCCTTCCAAAAGAAGGTAGATTGTCATCAGGATAAATCAGGAATTCACAATACCTTAACATTACTCTGAATAGTGTGTGAAAGCACTAAGCACTGAACATGGTGTGAGGAAGGCCCTCGATGAGTGACCTTCAGTCACGTGGTGTCTTTCTAACAAAGGTGAGGTGGTAGTATCTTGGACAGATGTGACAACTGAGGTCTAGTTTGAGGGACTTAGCCATTGTCATGCAGCCACCTGTAATTCATTCTGGAACAAGGTGGGATTGACACTGATGGGAAGATAGAGGGAGGGAGGGAAGGAGTGGTTTTCTTGCCACTTGAGATGTGTGGTTCAGGGTAGTGTGAGGTTTCCAGCTTCCTGCAGTGAGGTTTCCCATTGAAAATTTATCTCTGAGTATAAAATGATGTATGCATTTTACCTTCTTCATACTTTTCTGCCTTTCCCAGATTATCACTTGTTGAGTAGAATAAAATTATTCATGTAATATTTAAAATATCTGTTAAAGAAAGCATGCCCCAGTATCTAACAGTATTTCTATATGAAAGATTTATCTAAAATGTGGCCTAAATTCCCTCTATCACTGTTTCATCTCAATCCTCCTTAGAAATGAGGAAATGCACAGCAGTACCTTCCACTGTTCATAGGGTAGGAGATAGCTTTTTGTAAGTACTGTACTGTATGCAAATGTTGAGAAACTGAATCTGGAGCTCTGTATTTTTTGTGCCTACAATTCACAGAGTGCTTTCATCTACTAGATGTCTTCCAGTCAGAGTTTCCCTCCTGAGACACCTGATAATCATTTATGATTTCCATATAACCTAGTCACATAGCAGTCAGGACTCTTACAAACCCTTTTGTTCTTTTGAACTTAGGCATTACACATCAAAGAGAAGTGTCCCTACCTATGTGTCAGTGTTCATTTAAAAACTATATTATCCTTATGTATGATTGATCTTATGTATGATCAAGACATTGAGTAATGAGAAATTGATCTCAGAATTTTAGATATGCCCAGATAAGATAATAGGGTTCAATATCCTCACTTTATAGGTAAGGAAACTAAGTCCTCTCAGAAGGAATATGGTCCTATGTATATAACTGGTGTTAAGCTAGTTTGCGGCAGACACAGAATTAGAAATCTCTGCTTTAAGTAAATATTTTAAATCATGTGTCACATATGATATGTTCAGAAGCTGGCATACATCATAGAATTAGAAATCTTTTGATTCCTGGTCTAGTAATTCTGCACCTAATCTAACATTATTAATGGTAAGTTACATTTGTGTAATTCTTTATAATTTATTTTACATAGCTTTCACATGTATGATTTAACTCATATTTTTTATCCCATGTCTGGATGAAGAGACTGGGTCCAGAGCTCACTTAAGGTCACAGAGCTGGTCCAGGGAGCACAGAGGGGGAATTGCTGAGGGAGGCTGAATGCTGTCCTACGTACTGTATTCTGTGTTGAGTCTGAGAATACTGCTTCTTTCATGTGCTAGCCTAGGTAGGCCATTACCCAAGTTCACAGAGTGGAACTAGAGGTCCAAGAACCTCACTGTTGAATTTCAGTTCTGCCACTGGCTCATGTCACCACTGCAGAAAGAGATGCATTTCTTGATCTTCATCCCATCTTGACATTATTTCGGCATACTCTGCATCATTTTAGGAAGATAAACTCTCAGATTATCAGGTTTTTGAATTTGCAAGCATGAGATATCAATGCATTGTTCAGAGCTATAACACCAGGATGATTAGCGAAAATCACAAGCTTATCACTCTAATAAAGCAGGGGTCATTCATCTGAAAAGAAAACCCAACACCTGGAAAAAGGTACTTCCTTTTTAAAATACATCATATTTTCTTGAACTGGTAGCTCAGGTGAGCTGATCACTGTCTGTTTGACCCTGATCCATGAAGTAGTAGAGAAGGTACCTTTTAGATACATAAAGCTGAAGGGGGCAGTAGTTTGCTAGGGCTGCCATACAAAGACCACAGAGTAGGCGACTTAAACAACAGAAACTCATTTACTCACAGCCCTGGAGGTTGGAAGTCTGAGGTCAAGATGTCGGTAGGGTTGGTTTCCTCTGAGGTCTCTCCCCTTAGCTTGGAGATGCTGTCTTTTCTCTGTGTCTCACATGGTCTTCCCTCTGTGTGAGCCTGTGTCCTGCTCTCCTCTTCTTATAAGAACTCCAATCTATTAATTAGGATCCACCTGTATGACTTCATTTTAACTTTATCCCCTCTTTAAAGACCCTGTGTCCAAATACAGTCACATTCTGAGGTACTGGGTGTTTAGGGCTTCAACATGTAAAATTGGAGGGGACACAGTTCAGCTCAAAGAGTAAATGCCTGTAATCCATTCTGTTTTGTGAAGCAGCAGATCTAGTTGAAGTTTCTTTGTTCCCAGTGTGTAACAGAGGTGTCATTTGGCCTACTAATGAATTTCCTAATATAGCCCAGAAGTTATAAAATTCACATATCCTAGCTCTAGAATCCTGGTCCAGTTGGATAGATGGAGGAACCACTTAGCATCCACGTGGTCTTGTGTTCCCCAGGGTCTCTGAGCCTCAGGTCCTCACCTGTGTATAGAGCAGGGTTACAGCCCTGGCAGATTCTTCACACTTATTACAGGGATCAAATGAGGGAGCAGATGCTTAAGCGTTCTGTGAATATAGAGTGTTTTATAGTATGAAAGTGGGATCATTTTTTAAAAGTCAGTAGTCAGAAACCTTGCCTTCCAGTAATAAAAAATATGTCCATAGTTCTTCTAGATAGCTTTAGAGACTCTTCAATCAGGAGTCCCCAACCTCTGGGCCCCAGACTGGTACCATCCACGGGCTGTTTGGAACTTGGCCACACAGCAGGAGGTGAGTGGTGGGCGGGTGTGCAAAGTTCCATCTGCTGCTCCCCATCACTCCCCATCACTCACATTACACCCGAACCTCCCCATGCCCCTATCTGGGAAAATTTGTCCTCCATGAAACTGGGTTCCTGGTGCCAAAAATTTGGGGTACTGCTGCTCTAAATAACTAAAATATAGTTTTAATAATGAGTTTTAAAAGAATTGATACATCTACTGCTGCAAAATTTAAAAACTATTTAAAAATCTCTTAAAAAATTTATCAACAAAAAGTAAATCACTTTCCTCCCTGTTATCATACAACCCCTCCCCAGGTGGAGCCCCAGCACCACTACTATGTGATCTTTCTGTTTTTAAGCACAAATGATAGCTGTTCTTTCCTTTTTTCATTTAATATTGTATCTCAGATTATATCAATGCATATAGTTCTCATTCTTTTTAGTGGCTACATTATGCTTTCTCCATTTCCTGTTTCTTATTTTCAATGCTTGTCAATCAGAGTTTATAAAATATAGGGATTACAACCTGATATTAACATTTAAATTTGCTGTGTTCATTTTATGTGGACATTTTATGGACAAAATGAACACATATGGACGAACACATATGCTCATAAAATGTGAACACATGAACACATATGAACACACAGGTTCATATGTTCATAAAATGAACACATATGGACAAAATGAGAAACCCTTGGGCAGATGCTATTAATAGATTTCCTAGCCTCTTTGTCACCCTGTTTTTAATGTATCTCGAGGTTTTTAGTTAGTAAAATGATTTTACTTATCGATTTGCTTTAGTGATAAAACACATCTGTGAGTCAGGATGATCAGAGCTCTCCTGGATCTACAGGTTGTTTGACATTAAGCTCAGCCCCACAGGCTCACCGAACCCAGGGATTCTCCAGGCAAGAACACTGGTGTGGGTTGTCATTTCCTTCTCCAATGCATGAAAGTGAAAAGTGAAAGTGAAGTCGCTCAGTCGTGTCTGACTCTTTGGGACCCCATGGACTGCAGCCTACCAGGCTCCTTTGTCCATGGGATCCTCCAGGCAAGAGTACTGGAGTCGGGTGCCAGTACCTTCTCCTAATACATCCCTGTTTTTTTTTAATTGTGTCTCCACTAGTGATATGATTGGAGAAGGCAATGGCCACACACTCCAGTATTCTTGCTTGGAAAATACCAGGGAGGGAGGAGCCTGGACTGAACGACTTCACTTTCACTTTTCACTTTCATGTATTGGAGAAGGAAACTGCAACCCACTCCAGTGACCTTGCCTGGAAAATCCCAGGGATGGGGGAGCCTGGTGGGCTGCCGTCTATGGGGTTGCACAAAGTCGGACACGACTGAAGTGGCTTAGCAGCAGCAGCAGCAGTAATACGATTGCTTCACGTGAAGAAGTGGACCTAGAAAGGTGTTGCCTTAGGAGAAGGACTTTAAAACTCTTAAGCATGTTGTCCCCGCCCCCCATGTGTGTGTGTGTGTTAAGTCGTTCAGTCGTGTCCGACTCTTTGCGACCCTCTGGACTGTAGCGCACCAGGCTTCTCTATCCGTAGGATTCTCCAGGCAAGAATACTGGAGTGGGTTTCCATGCCCTTCTCCAAGGGATCTTTCTGAACCAGGGATCCAATCTGCATCTCCTACATCTCCTGCCTTGGCAGATGGGTTCTTTACCACTATCACCACTTAGGAAGTGCCCCCCACCCCCCAATTCAGGTGCACTTCAAAAAGAAATAGTCAGATATTACTCACAGTGACTGTGTGGTTATGAATGTTTCCAGTGGACAGCCCTCAGCCTTCACAATTTTTGTGTCAACTCTGATTCTACCATGAGTGCATGTCTATTAAAAAGGCATTTTTCCAGTAGGTTTTTGCAATGTATAAATATTACTATACATTTTTTTTACATCTGCAAGAAATATTTACACATTGCAAGATGTTACTCTGTAATTTTTTTTTCTCCAACTTCACTCAGTGATTTCAAGTTCTTGCAAAAGGATTTCTTATGTTTATTTATATGTTGTACTATTTTCCTTCTTATCCAAATCAGAGGTGCAGGACACTAATGAGAGCTGTCTTCCAGGTTTTGTATCTTGAGAGACTCCAGAGTCAAACTCATTTTCTAAGATATGAGACAAAATTGTCACAGTTTTGTTTTGTTTTGTTTTACTGTTCTCAGAATTACATATTACTTTCCAATTATATTAGGGATTCTGTTTACTTGAGGACTGTGTCAAGTTGCTCTTTTCTATCACCACTTCCTTTAGTAGAATTACGATCCATTTTTCCACTCAAAGATACCTAGTTAAAATACTACAGAGAAAACTAATAGGAAAAACATACATTTAGTTTAAGTGACATTATAGGAGAGAGATATGACCCACTCAAAAAAACAACATGTTAAAAATACAGAAGGACAATATTATATTTTCATCTCCTGTATCCCCTGTATTGCAGGCGGATTCTTTAAAGCTGAGCAGTTGGGGAAGCCCTCTAAAAGAGAAGGAAGAAAAAATATGCTTTCTCAAAAAAAGAACCCTTCTAGGGGATTTGCTAATGAAGGACAGACATGTGCTAGACTGTCTTCTAGGTAAAGGATTTTATGTTTTTACATTTAAAAAATTGTGGTAAAGTATATATAACATAAAATTTGTCATTTGACCATTTTTGATCACACAATTCAGTGGCATTAATCACATTCACCGTGTTGTGGAGCCATCATTGTCTGGGTAACTTTTGGTAATTACGTGGTTCCTATTCAGTGTGTTATTTCTGCAGAGTCATTTTGGTAAGTTTCACTTTTCTAGAAGTAGATCTGTTTCCTGTAAGTTTTGAGCTAGATTGGCACAAATTTATTCACAGTATCTTATATGTTGAATCTCTACAGCATCTCCAACTGCACTCTTGGCTTTTTAAATTTTCTTTGAGTCTTCCCTTTTTTATGAATAATCTTGCATAACTTTTTCCTATTTTCAAAGAATTAACTTTTTGCTTGATTTATGCTCTCTATTTTTTTTTTCTAGTTCATCATATCATTCATTCTTTCCTTCAAGTTTTCCGTTGAAGATATTTCCTCTAAATTCTTAAATTGGAAACAGGTTAATAATGTCATTATTTTTCTAATATAAGTATATTAAGCCTAAATTTTTTTCTAAGGCCCCCTTTGGCTGCAACCTACAAGTTTTGGTACTTACCACCAATCAACAGCCATAGTATTATGTATGTTCTATTTCAATTCATTAACTATATCTTTACCCATGAGTAATTCGTAAGCATAATGTTCTCTAAATTTCACATGCTAATGGATTTTTTCTATGAGATTGAACCATGGGGAACTGCTAACATTCAACCTTTTATAAGCTATAAAATGGCACTTCCATATGGCTTAACATAATACTTTTCTTTTGTGGTTAACATATAACTTAATTTGACTTTGGCCAGACAGCATTAGATTATAGATTTTAAGCCAAGGGTAACCACATTCGCACAAAAGTCCTTGTTTCCACAAATTTGTATTTTATTTGGGGGTTTTAAAATGTTATAAGGAGATGGGGAGGAGCTAAGATGGCAGAGGATTAGGGCGGGGAGAACACTTTCTCCCCCACAAATTCATCAAAAGAACATTTATACACTGGGTAAATTCCACAAAACAACTTCTGAATGCCGGCAGAGGACATTAGGCACCCAGAAAAGCAAGCCAAGTCTTGGAAAGGAGGGAGGAAAAAATATAAAAGACAAAAAAAGAGACAAAAGAGGGAGGGACGGAGTTCCGTCCCAGGAAGGGAGTCTTAAAAAGAGAGGTTTCCAAACACCAGGAAACCTTCTCACTGCTGAATCTGTGTGGAGCCTTGGAAGCACAGAGGGCAACATAACCGGGAGGAAAAATAAATAAACAATTAAAACCCGCAGATTATGAGCCCTACAGTAACTCTCCCACTGGAGAAACAGTGCAGATGCCTGCACACGCCACTAGCAAGCGGGGGCTGGGCAGGTAGGCACGCCGTGGGCTGCCTCACTTAGAGTAAGGATCTGGCCTGAATACCCCGAGCGCTATCTGAGCAAAATAATTTGGGCTAGCAAACCAGACTGTGGGTATCTACCACTCGAAAAGCCAGCCCTAACCTAAGACACCACCAGGCCCGCACATGGAACAAAGGACTGAACAGAAGTAGCTGGCTGCAGACCATCCCCCTCAGGTGACAGGCAGCCAGAGCCAGAAGGGGCCAATCGCAGCCCCAGAGAGACATTATCTATAAAACTGTAAGCAGGCTTCTTTGCTAACTAAAACTTCTTGGGGGTATGGATGGTCAACATCCGCCTAAGAAGGTGTGCTGGTTGTACATCTAGATAACCGAGCGGTGGGGAGGTGATAAGTCTCAACAATTGCGCTAGCCAAACACCTCATCACCTGAGCTGCTGGGACCTGGGAAGGGCACAAAACGCAGACCCAACCGAGTCTGCGCCTCTGAGGACTACCTGAGTGCCTGAACCTGAGCGTCTTGGACCTGGGAGGTGCAAGCAGCCCACAGCTGGCCTCGGATGTTTCCCGGTGGAGCAAACTAGTGCCTGAGCAGTGTGGGCAGGGCAGCTACACTCGCCATGAGCATGGGCAGACCCAGTGTGGCTGAGGCACTGCGAGCACACACCAGTGTTATTTCTTTGCAGCGTCCCTCCCTCCTCACAGCGCAACTGAACAAGTGAGAAAAAAAGTGTCCACCACCATCCCCTTTGTGTCAGGGTGGAAATCAAACACTGAAGAGACCAGAAAACAGAAGAAGCTATAACAGAGTGAACCGCCTTGGAAGCTACAGGCAATAGATTAAAACCCTGTGGTTAGTACCGACTACATAGGAAGGGGCCTATAGATCTTGAGAAATATAAGTCGGACCAAGGAACTAGCCGAAAATGAACTGACCCCACAATACCCACAACAAAACCAAAGAAAGTCCTAGATATATTTTTACTATTTTTTACAATCACTCTTTCTTTCTTTTCTTTTTTTTAATTTTTAAATAATTTTAAGTCCTCTGTTATTTCTTTAATTTTCACTTTTATAACCTACTATTACTTTGCAAAAAAAAAAAGACCCTATTTTTTTTTAAAGCAAACTTCATATATATATATTTTTTATAATTTTTGTGACCTTGTTTTTTTTTTTTTTTCTTCTTTTCTTTAACATTGTATTTTTGAAATTCCAAACTCTACTCTAGATTTTTAATTTTAGCTTTTTGGTATTTGTTATCAATTTTGTACCTATATATTTTTTTTAATTTTTGCGACTTCTTTTTCTCTCTCTTTCTCTTCTTCTTTTATATAACATTGCATATCTGAAATTCCAAACTCTACTCTAGATTTTTTATTTTATGCTTTTTGGTATTCGTTATCAATTTTGTACCTATATCTTCTTTATACTCTTTGCGACTTTTTTTGTTTTTGTTTGTTTTTTCTCTCTTTCTTTTTCTTCTTCTTTTTTTTAACATTGTGTTTTTGAAATTCCAAACTCTACTCTAGATTTTTAACTTTTGCTTTTTGGTATTTGTTATCAATTTTGTACCTATATTTTCTTTATAATTTTCACGACTTTGTTTTTGTTTGTTTGTTTTTTCTCTCTTTCTTTTCCTTCTTCTTTTCTTTAACACTGTATTTTTGAAATTCCAAACTCTACTCTAGAATTTTAATTTTTGCTTTTATGTATTTATTACCAATTTTGTACCTTTAAGAACCCAATCTTAAGTACCCATTTTTCACTAGGAAGTGAGATTACTGGCTTGACTGCTCTCTCTCCTTTTGGACTCTCCTTTTTCTCCACTAGGTCGCCTGTGTCTCCTCCCTAACCCCTCTCTACTCTACCCAACTCTGTGAATTTCTGAGTGTTCCAGACGGTGGAGAACACTTAGGGAACTGATTACCGGCTGGATCTGTCTTCCTCCTTTTCATTCCCCCCTTTTATCCTCTTGGCCACCTCTGTCTCCTTCCTCCTTCTCTTCTCTGTATAACTCCGTGAACATCTCTGAGCGGTCCAGTTGTGGAGTGCACATAAGGAAGTGATTACTGGCTAGCCCACTCTCTCCTCTATTTATTCCACCTCATCTCATTCAGGTCACCTCTAACTCCCCCCTCCTTCTTCTCTTCTCCATGTAACGCTGTGAACCTCTCTGGGTGACCCTCATGATGCAGAAACTTTTCATCTTTAATGTAGATGTTTTATCAATGGTGCTGTATAGAAGGAGAAGTTTTGAAATGACTGTAAAAATAAGACTGATAACTGGAAGCAAGAGGCTTAAGTCCAAACCCTGACTCCAGGGAACTCCTGACTCCAGGGAACATTAATTGACAGGAGCTCATCAAACTCTCCATACCTACACTGAAACCAAGCACCACACAAGGGCCAAAAAGTTCCAGGGCAAGACATACCAAGCAAACTCTCCAGCAACACAGGAACACAGCCCTGAGCTCCAAGAAACAGGCTGCCCAAAGTCACCCCAAAACCATAGACATCTCATAACTCATTACTGGACACTTCATTGTACTGAAGACAGAAGAAATACAGCTCCACTCACCAGAACACCGACACAAGTTTCCCTAACCAAAAAACCTTGACAAGCCACCTGTATAAACCCACACACAGACAGGAAACGCCACAATAAAGAGAACTCCACAAACTGCCAGAATACAGAAAGGACACCCAAAACTCAGCAATTTAAACAAGATGAAGAGACAGAGAAATTCCCAACAGATGAAGGAACAGGATAAAGGCCCACCAAACCAAACAAAAGAGGAAGAGTAGGGAATCTACCTGATAAAGAATTCCAAATAATGATAGTGAAATTGATCCAAAATCTTGAAATCAAAATGGAATCACAGATAAATAGCCTGGAGACAAGGATTGAGAAGATCTTGTCCTTGCAAGAAAGGTTTAACAAGGACCTAGAAGAAATAAAAAAGAGTCAATATATAATGAATAATGCAATAAATGAAATAAAAAACACTCTGGAGGCAACAAATAGTAGAATAACAGAGGCAGAAGATAGGATTAGTGAATTAGAAGATAGAATGGTAGAAATAAGTGAATCAGAGAGGAAAAAAGAAAAACGAATTAAAAGAAATGAGGACAATCTCAGAGACCTCCAGGACAATATTACACATTACAACATTCGAATCATAGGGATTCCAGAAGAAGACAAAAAGAAAGACCATGAGAAAATACTTGAGGAGATAATAGTTGAAAACGTCCCGAAAATGGGGAAGGAAATAATCACTCAAGTCCAAGAAACCCAGAGAGTCCCAAACAGGATAAACTCAAGGTGAAACACCCCAAGACACATATTAATCAAATTAACAAAGATCAAACATTAAAAGCAGCAAGAGAAAAACAACAAAAAACACACAAGGGAATTACCATAAGGATAACAGCTGATCTTTCGATAGAAACTCTTCAAGCCAGGAGGGAATGGCAAGACATACTTAAAATGATGAAAGAAAATAACCTACAGCCCAGATTATTGTACCCAGCAAGGATCTCATTCAAGTATGAAGGAGAAATCAAAAGCTTTTCAGACAAGCAAAAGCTGAGAGATTTCAGCACCACCAAACCAGCTCTCCAACAAATACTAAAGGATATTCTCTAGACAGGAAACACAAAAACGGTGTATAAATTTGAACCCAAAACAATAAAGTAAATGGCAACAGGATCATACTTATCAATAATTACCTTAAACGTAAATGGGTTGAATGCCCCAACCAAAAGACAAAGACTGGCTGAATGGATACAAAAACAAGACCCCTACATATGCTGTCTACAGAGACCCACCTCAAAACAGGGGACACATACAGACTGAAAGTGAAGGGCTGGAAAAAGATTTTCCATGCAATTAGGGACCAAAAGAAAGCAGGAGTAGCAATACTCATATCAGATAAAATAGACTTTAAAACAAAAGCTGTGAAAAGAGACAAAGATGGTCACTACATAGTGCTCAAAGGATCAATCCAAGAAGAGATAACAATTATAAATATATATGTACCCAACACGGGAGCACCGCAATATGTAAGACAAATGCTAACAAGTATGAAAGGAGAAATGAACAATAACACAATAATAGTGAGAGACTTTAATACCCCACTCACACCTATGGATAGATCAACTAAGCAGAAAATTAACAAGGAAACACAAACTTTAAATGATACAATATACCAGTTAGACCTAATTGGTATCTATAGGACATTTCATCCCAAAACAATGAATTTCACCTTTTTCTTAAGCGCACATGGAACCTTCTCCAGGATAGATCACATCCTGGGCCATAAATCTAGCCTTAGGAAACTCAAAAAAATTGAAATCATTCCAAGCATCTTTTCTGACCACAATGCAGTAAGATTAGATCTCAATTACAGGAGAAAAATGATTAAAAATTCCAACATATGGAGGCTGAACAACACGCTGCTGAATAACCAACAAATCACAGAAGAAATCAAAAAAGAAATCAATATTTGCATAGAAATGAATGAAAATTAAAACACAACAACCCAAAACCTGTGGGACACTGTAAAAGCAGTCCTAAGGGGAAAGTTCATAGCAATACAGGCATACCTCAAGAAACAAGAAAAAAGTCAAATAAATAACCTAACTCTACACCTAAAGCAATGAGAAAAGGAAGAAATGAAGAACCCCAGGGTTAGTAGAAGGAAAAATCTTAAAAATTAAGGCAGAAATAAATGCAAAAGAAACAAAAGAGACCATAGCAAAAATCAATAAAGCCAAAAGCTTGTTCTTTGAAAGGATAAATAAAATTGACAAACCATTACCCAGACTCATAAAGAAACAAAGGGACAAAAATGAAATCAATAAAATTAGAAATGAAAATGGAGAGGTCACAACAGACAACACAGAAATACAAAGGATCATAAGAGAATACTATCAACAATTATATGCCAATAAAATGGACAACATAGAAGAAATGGAAAAATTCTTAGAAAAGTACAACTTTCCAAAACTGGACCAGGAAGAAATAGAAAATCTTAACAGACCCATCACAAGCACAGAAATTAAAACTGTAATCAGAAATCTTCCAGCAAACAAAAGCCCAGGTCCAGACGGCTTCACAGCTGAATTCTACCAAAAATCTAGAGCAGAGCTAACACCTATCCTACTCAAACTCTTCCAGAAAATTGCAGAGGAAGGTAAACTTCCAAACTCATTCTATGAGGCCACCATCACCCTAATACCAAAACCTGACAAAGATCCCACAAAAAAAGAAAACTACAGGCCAATATCACTGATGAACATAGATGCAAAAATCCTTAAAAAGATTTTAGCACACAGAATCCAACAACACAGTAAAAAGATCATGCACCATGACCAAGTGGGCTTTATCCCAGGGATGCAAGGATTCTTCAATATCTGCAAATCAGTCAATGTAATACACCACATTAACAAATTGAAAAATAAAAACCATATGATTATCTCAATAGATGCAGAGAAAGCCTTTGATAAAAATCAACATCCATTTACGATAAAAAGAAAGCAGGAATAGAAGGAACATACCTCAACATAATAAAAGCTATATATGACAAACCCACAGCAAACATTATCCTCAATGGTGAAAAATTGAAAGCATTTCCTCTAAAGTCAGGAACAAGACAAGGGTGCCCACTTTCACCATTACTATTCAACATAGTTTTGGAAGTTTTTGCCACAGCAATCAGAGCAGAAAAAGAAATAAAAGGAATCCAAATTGGAAAAGAAGAAGTAAAACTCTCACTGTTTGCAGATGACATGATCCTCTACGTAGAAAACCCTAAAGACTCCACCAGAAAATTACTAGAACTAATCAATGACTATAGTAAAGTTGCAGGATATAAAATCAACACACAGAAATCCCTTGCATTGTTATACACTAATAATGTGAAAACAGAAAGAGAAATTAAGGAAACAATTCCATTCACCATTGCAATGGAAAGAATAAAATACTTAGGAATATATCTACCTAAAGAAACTAAAGACCTATATATAGAAAACTATAAAACACTGGTGAAAGAAATCAAAGAGGACACTAATAGATGGAGAAATATACCATGTTCATGGATTGGAAGAATCAATATAGTGAAAATGAGTATACTACCCAAAGCAATTTATAGATTCAATGCAATCCCTATCAAGCTACCAATGGTATTCTTCACAGAGCTAGAACAAATAATTTCACAATTTGTGTGGAAATACAAAAAACTTCGAATAGCCAAAGCTATCTTGAGAAAGAAGAATGGAACTGGAGGAATCAACCTGCCTGACTTCAGGCTCTATTACAAAGCCACAGTCATCAAGACAGTATGGTACTGGCACAAAGACAGAAATATAGATCAATGGAACAAAATGCAAAGCCCAGAGATAAATCCACGCACATATGGACACCTTATCTTTGATAAAGGAGGCAAGAATATACAATGGATTACAGACAATCTCTTTAACAAGTGATGCTGGGAAAACTGGTCAACCACTTGTGAAAGAATGAAACTAGAGCACTTTCTAACACCATACACAAAAATAAATTCAAAATGGATTAAAGATCTCAACATAAGACCAGAAACTATAAAACTCCTAGAGGAGAACATAGGCAAAACACTCTCCAACATACATCACAGCAGGATCCTCTATGACCCACCTCCCAGAATATTGAAAATAAAAGCAAAAATAAACAAACTGGACCTAATTAAACTTAAAAGCTTCTGCACAACAAAGGAAACTATAAGCAAGGTGAAAAGACAGCCTTCAGAATGGGAGAAAATAATAGCAAATGAAGCAACAGACAGACAACTAATCTCTAAAATATACAAGCAACACCTACAGCTCAATTCCAGAAAAATAAATGACCCAATCAAAAAATGGACCAAAGAACTAAATAGACATTTCTCAAAAGAAGACATACAGATGGCTAACAAACACATGAAAAGATGCTCAACATCACTCATTATCAGAGAAATGCAAATCAAAGCCACTATGAGGTACCATTTCATGCTAGTCAGAATGGCTGTGATCCAAAAGTCTACAAGCAATAAATGCTGGAGAGGGTGTGGAGAAAAGGGAACCCTCTTACACTGTTGGTGGGAATGCAAACTAGTGCAGCCACTATGGAGAACATTGTGTAGATTCGTTAAGAAAATGGAAATAGAACTGCCTTATGACCCAGCAATCCCACTGCTGGGCATACACACTGAGGAAACCAGAAGGGAAAGAGACACGTGTACTCCAATGTTCATCACAGTACTGTTTATAATAGCCAGGACATGGAAGCAACCTAGATGTCCATCAGCAGATGAATGGATAAGAAAGCGGTGGTACATATACACAATGGAGTTTTACTCAGCCATTAAAAAGAATACATTTGAATCAGTTCTAATGAGGTGGATGAAACTGGAGCCTATTATACAGAGTGAAGTAAACCAGAAAGAAAAACACCAATACAGTATACTAACACATATATATGGAATTTAGAAAGATGGTAACAATAACCCTGTATACGAGACAGCAAAAGAGACACTAATGCATAGAACAGTCTTTTGGACTCTGTGGGAGAGGGAGAGGGTTGGATGATTTGGGAGAATGACATTGAAATACGTATAATATCATATATGAAATGAGTTGCCAGTCCAGGTTTGATGCACGATACTGGATGCTTGGGGCTGGTGCACTGGGATGACCCAGAGGGATGGTATGGGGAGGGAGGAGGGAGGAGGGTTCAGGATGGGGAACACGTGTATACCTGTGGCGGATTCATTTCGATGTTTGGCAAAACCAATACAATATTGTAAAGTTTAAAAATAAAATAAAATTAAAGCAATAAAATGTTATAAGGACATGGGTAGCCAGTAATTTTCAAATAAAAATCCTCTTTGAGTGCTGGAATGTTTTCTGATACATGTTGCAGGCTGGTTCTCTGGGATGCAGACTCAGATGGAGCTTAGTGCTAGGATGTTTATCAGGGTTGCCCTTGGGATCAACCCAAGGAGGGAAGAAACAGGGTAGGGCAGAGGGAAGGATCAAGCTGCATCACTGGCCAGACGACCTGAGCTGACCCCCTGAGGGGTCTGGAGTGAAGACAGCCCTTCAGGGTTGTCCTGACACATCCATTGGCCAGGCCTTTTTGCCTCCCCGTGGATGTGTCATTGCATAGAAGCTGCCCTCAGAAGGCTGATGGTTTAAGGTTGCCCACTTGCACCACTTACTGTAGCTGGACAATGAGTTCTTGAAGGGAGATCAGGACAACATGTCTCCATGTCCCCACAGCTTGTGTCGCAGATCAAGAGGTAGGGGATGAGGATGTACTCTGGGGGGAAACTCTTGATGACTGATGTGCAAGTCAAAATTTTGACTTAGTGATTGTCCTTAATACCCTCTGATCTAAAAAATAGAGGAGGAGGTCCATGTAGGGGAGATATCCTTGTTCTCTAGGGTCATTCCAGTTTTCACCTCTTCTAGGAAGTCACCTTAAGATCAGTCATCATCCTAGGTAACTTGTATTTCTGTAATACCCTGAGCACCTCTCATGTGTTAAACTGAGCCATACTTTTTTAGTGTCCCTTTGTCATCATCCTGAGATACTTCATCTGTAAACAAGGGCCCTGTTCTTTCCATTGTGCACTGGGTTCTGTAAATGACGTAGCCTGCCCTGACTGTGGATGTTCACACGTGGTCTGTTTTCTCACTAAACCATTTGAGAAAAAGACTTGGAACTGTGCCTATTTGCTTTTTGATTACATCTTCCAGCAAAATGTCTGTCATACAGGGTGTGTTCATTAACTGTTTGCTGTATGTATAAATGATAACTGAGAACAAGCCTTCCTTCTCAACTTTACAAATTTGAAATTCTAAAGTAGCCTGGGATAACAGAAAGCCCTGGTTTTGCAATCAGTCACACTGATGTGCCTGTCAGTTCTTTCTCTGCTCCTCACCAGCAGTGTGGGTACCTAAAGAATGTGCTGTCCAGAGTAGGACACCTGAGAGTGAAAGGAAAGCAGTAACCAGCCAAGGGGCCAGGGAAGTAAACTGGCGCCATCCTTGACAAAATGGAATATGGACACCCTACACCTGTGTAGTGTTAGTTACATGCTTGTATAATTATCTTAATCTCTGAATCTCAGCTTCTTCTTCTGGAAGATGGATATAGTTCTTGCCCTTGCAGAGTTCTTTGGTTGGGATGATAGATGGACCAAGACATCCAAAGACACAGATGGAATCACTGACCTTAGTGATTCCTACTTACAAGGGGAGGAGAGGAAGATGGATGTGGATGAAGGAGGTTTGTAGACTGTAGAAAGTGTAATTGAGGAGGTCCTCATCTGATGGCCTAAATGAAATGTTCCTCCTTCACATGTCATTAAAATGACACAAGCACACAGGGAAGAGCATAAGCTTTGGAGTCAGCCTTCCAGGGACAAATACTGGCTCCTCTGGACACAGACTGGGTTTAGATACAAATTCTGCTCCCATTAATTATGGGATATTAAGGTTGGGAAGCCAATTGTGCTTCAGTGTCTTTGTCTGAAAGTTGAGGTAAAGTTAGTATGATTCTTAGAGGACTGTTGCAAAGATTAACTATAGCAGTGAGTCTCACAGTGTGGTCTGTGCACCACTGCCAGTCCACAAACTGATTATAACCAGGTTAGAAGTAAGTACAGGAAATTCAAGAAAGCTAGAAACTCAGAGCCATCAGCTATTGCTATGACATTCACACTTAGAATGTGTGGGATCTTGAACAGCCCGGATTTTACACTTGCAGGGGGAGGTACACATGGTTGAGATGAGCACTAGTGATGTACAGTGGATCAGTGATTAGGCTGCAATGGGCTGAAAATATAAAATTAAATAAAACTGATACTTAATCCCAACAGGTGAGAAACTCTACTTTTGAACAATGCCAGATATGTGATTAGCTGTCAATCATTACTATCCTCTCCAGCGCTATCTTCTTTATTAATTGTTACTGTCATGTTTATTTTTAAAATGAGACCATACAGGCTTTCAAAATTCCCTCCTATATTTATCATTATTTTTATTAGGATTAAAAAGTTAGAAATAAATTCCTGTTCAAGAGGGTTTGTTTTTTCCAAGTCTAAAAACAATACTGTGCATATATTTAAACTGATTCTTTTCTTGAGTCAGCAACATGGTCCTAATGTTGAAGTAGATACCTGGAAATACAAAAGGCCACTTTAAAACCCTTCAGAGTTTTTTGAAACACAAGGCTTTATGTGTAAGCTATTAATTTTCCTTTTAAAACAGAAAGAATATGGATTAACTAAGGTTTGATTTTTAAACCTAATATTCTAAGGAAAATACATTTTTTTCCAAAACCTAAAATAGCAATGTGTGCTGAAAATTGGGAGAAACATATATTTATTTTAATTTATTACTTAAAAATAATGTTATTAGAAGGAATAACTTTCCCCAGTCCTATGAGATCTCCACCTATCCTCCAGGACCAACTGACTTGCCTTAGGAGTCAAATTGGGGTTGTGTGATTTTTTTTTGAGTTACAAACCCACAGCAAACATTATCCTCAGTGACGAAAAACTGAAAGTATTTCCTCTAAAATCAGGAACAAAACATGGGTGCCCACTCTCCCCACTACTGTTCAACATAGTTTTGGAAGTCCCAGCCACAGTAATCAGAAAAGAAATAAAAGGAATCCAGATTGGATAAAAAGAAGTAAGACTCTCACTGTTTGCAGATGACATGATCCTCTACATAGAAAACCCTAAAGATACCACAAAAAATTTACTAGAGCTAATCAATGAATACAGTAGGGTTGCAGGATATAAAATTAATACTCAGAAATCCCTTGTATTCCTATACACTAACAATGAGAAAACAGAGAACTTAAGGAAACAATCCCTTTCATTGTTGCAATGAAAAGTGTAAAATATTAGGAATAAATTTACCTAAAAAACAAAATATCTATATATATAGAAAATATGACACTGATGAAAAGAATCAAAGATAACACAAATAGATGAAGAAATATACCATGATCATGGATTGGAAGAATTAATATAGTGAAAATGAGTATACTACCCAAAGCAATTGATTGATTCAATGCAATCCCTATCAAGCTACCAATGGTATTTTTCAGAGAACTAGAACAAATAATTTCACAATTTGTATGGAAATGCAAAAAACCTCAAATAGCCAAAGCAATCTTGAGAAAGAAGAATGGAACTGGGGGAATCAACCTGCCTGACTTCAGACACTACAAAGCTACAGTCATCAAGACAGTATGGTACTGGTACAGACAGCAATATAGATCAATGGCACAAAATAGCCCAGAGATAAATCCACACACTGATGGACACCTTATCTTTGACAAAGGAGGCAGAAATATGCAATAGAGAAAAGACAATCTCTTTAACAAGTGGTGTTGGGAAAACTGGTCAACTACCTGTAACAGAATGAACCTAGAACACTTCTAACACAATAAACATAAAAAAACTCAAAATGGATTAAAGATCTAAATGGAGGAACAGAAACTATAAAACTCTTAGAGGAAAACATTGAACACTCTCTGACATAAATCACAGCAGGATCCTCTATGACCCACCTCCCGAGTAATGGGAATAAAAGCAAAAATAAACAAATGTGATCTCATTTCAGTTCAGTTCAGAAGCTCAGTCGTGTACGACTCTTTACGATCCCATGAACTGCAGCACGCCAGGCCTCCCTGTCCATCACCAACTCCCGGAGTTCACCCAAACTCACGTCCATCCAGTCAGTGATGCCATCCAGCTCTCTCATCCTCTGTCGTCCCTTTCTGCTCTTGCCCCCAATCCCTCCCAGCATCAGAGTCTTTTCCAATGAGTCAACCCTTCACATGAGGTGGCCAAAGTACTGGAGTTTCAGTTTTAGCATCATTCCTTCCAAAGAACACGCAAAACTGATCTTCAGAATGGACTGGATGGATCTCCTTGCAGTCCAAGGGACTCTCAAGATTCTTCTCCAACACCACAGTTCAAAAGCATCAATTCTTCTGCGCTCAGCTTTCCTAACAGTCCAAATCTCACAACCATACATGACTACTGGAAAAACCTTAACCTTGACTAGATGGACCTTTGTTGGCAAAGTAATGTCTCTGCTTTTCAATGTGCTATCTAGGTTGGTCATAACTTTCCTTCCAAAGAGTAAGCATCTTTTAATTTCATGGCTGCAACCACGATATACAGTGATTTTGGAGCCGCCAAAAATAAAGTCTGACACTGTTTCCCCATCTATTTGCCATGAAGTGATGGGACCAGAGGCCATGATCTTCATTTTCTGAATGTTGAGCTGTAAGCCAACTTTTTCACTCTCCACTTGCACTTTCATCAAGAGGCTTTTTAGTTCCTCTTCACTTTCTGCCATAAGGGTGGTGTCATCTGCATATCTGAGGTTGTTAATATTTCTTCCGGCAATCTTGATTCCAGCTTCTGCTTCTTCTAGCCCAGCGTTTCTCATAATGTACTCTGCATATAAGTTAAATAAGCAGAGTGACAATATGCAGCCTTGACATACTCCTTTTCCTATTTGGAACCAGTCTGTTGTTCCATGTCCAGTTCGAACTGTTGCTTCCTGACCTGCATACAGATTTCTCAAGAGGCAGGTCAGGTGGTCTGGTATTCCCATCTCTTTCAGAATTTTTCACAGTTTATTGTGATCCACACAGTCAAAGACTTTGACATAGTCAATAAAGCAGAAATAGATGTTTTTCTGGAACTCTCTTGCTTTTTTCATGATCCAGCAGATGTTGGCAATTTGATCTCTGGCTCTTCTACCTTTTCTAAAACCAGCTTGAACATCTGAAAGTTCACGGTTCACATATTGCTGAAGCCTGGCTTGGAGAATTTTGAGCATTACTTTACTAGCGTGTGAGATGAGTGCAATTGTGCAATAGTTTGAGCATTCTTTGGCATTGTCTTTCTTTGGGATTGGAATGAAAACTGACTTTTTCCAGTCCTGTGGCCACTGCTGAATTTTCCAAATTATCTGGCATATTGTGACTTAATTAAACTTAAAAGCTTTTGCACAACAGATGAAACTATACACAAGGTGAAATGTCAGCCTTCTGAATGGGAGAAAGTAATAGCAAACAAAACAACTGACAAAGAATTAATCTCCAAAATATACAAGCAGCTTAGCAGCTTCTGCAGTTAAGTACCAGAAAACAAACAACCCAATCAAAAAGTGGGCCAACGAATTAAACAGACATTTCTCCAAAGAAGACATACAGAGGGCTAACAAATACCTGAATAGAGGTTCAACACCACTCATTATCAGAGAAATGCAAATCAAAACCACAATGAGGTATCATTTTATGCTGATCAGAATGGCAGCCATCAAAAAGCCTACAAACAACAAATACTGGAGAGGGTGTGGAGAAATGAGAACTCTCTTACACTGTTGGTGGGAATGCAAATTGGTATAGCCACTATGGAGAACAGTGTGGAGATTCCTTAAAAAACTGGAAAGAGAACTGCCATATGACCCAGCAATCCCACTGCTGGGCATACACACTGAGGAAACCATTGAAAGAGACACATGTACCCCAGTGTTCATTGCAGCACTGTTTACAATAGCTAAAACATGGAAGAAATCTAGATGTCCATCGGCAGATGAATGGATAAGACAGTCATGGTACATATGCACAATGGAATATTACTCAGCTATAAAAATAACACATTTGAGTCAGTTCTAATGAGGTGGATGAAACTGGAACCTATTATACAGAGTGAAGTAAGCCAGAAAGAAAAACATCAATATAGTATATTAATGCCTATTTTTGGAATTTAGAAAGTCAGTAATGATGATCCTATATGCAAGGTAGCAAAAAAGACACAGATGTAAATAGCAGACTATTGGCCTATGTGGGAGAAGGCGAGGGTGGGGTGGTATTAGAGGATAGCATTGAACATGTATGTATATTACCATTCGTAAAATAGATGGCCAGTGCAAGTTTGATGCATGAAGCAGGGCACTCAAAGCCAGTGCTCTGGGACAACCCAGAGGGATGGGGTGAGGAGGGAATGGGTGAGGGGTTCGGGATGGTGGGACACATGTACTCCCAAGGGTGATTCATGTTGATGTATGGCAAAACCCACCACAATATTGTAAAATAATTTTCTTCCAATTAAAATAAGTAAAATTAAAATGAACAAGAACCAAGGTTAAGACTCAAACACACTAAGAATGTTCTGCACAAAGTATACATTGGATGTTTCTGACTAAATTCTCTTTTCCACTCAGTAAACATGCTCATAAGTATCCATCCCAATAGGTGGAAGTTTTGGGTATTCCAAACCATGTTTGATCCAAAAGCTAATCATATTTAATTCTGGAGAACATTACATGAAAAACATTTTTAAAATTAAATTTTGCAGACTACCTAGCAAAAAACGTGTCTCTGGTATGGAGTTTATATCACATTAGAAATGTGGTAAGTAATGGTGAACAGAGGATTGAGGGTTTTATACCCCACATTTTACAACAATAAATTTTTTTTTAAATTCATGAGTTTATACTGATTCTGATAAGACATAGAGTTGCTATGAGGAAGGGAAAGCTCTTATTTTGTAGTAGAACGTCAGCTCACAAATGTAGACAGATTGACAGAAAAGTACCATGTGACAGCAATCATTGTCATAAATTATTCAGCCAAAATTCATCATTGGCTGACTACATGGTAAATGCTGGGGCGTGGTGTTGAGAGGAACATGACATTTCATGGACTCAAAGTATCTTCTCAGCTTAATTCTTTAAGGAAGAATTGTTTGCCTAAAGTGGGAAAATCCAGCAAACACAGGCCATGCAAGTAACCAGAGTACACATCACTAATAAAGAACTTAATGACACCCTTGTTTTTTTTTTCTTGTTTTTAGAAAAATTTATTGTATTTAAGTATAGTTGACTTGCAATGTTGTGTTAATTTCTGCTATACCACAGTGATTCAGTTATACATATATGCACATTATTTTTCATGTAAGTTAAATAAACAGGGTGACAATATACAGCCTTGTCATACTCCTTTTCCAATTTTGACCCAGACAGTCGATCCATGTTGGGTTCTAACTGTTGCTTCTTGACCTCCATACAGGTTGCTTAGGAGGTAGGTAAGGTGGTCTGGTATTCCCATCTTTTGAAGAATTTTCCACAGTTTGTTGTGATCCAAACAGTCAAAGGCTTTAGCGTAGTGAATGGAGCAGAAGTAGATGTTTTTCTGAGCATAGACCATAAGGCCCCCAAAGCCTGGAAATGTACTTCCTGGTCCTTTACAGGAAATCTCTGCCCTCCCTGCTCCCTCCCTCCCTGTTCTAAGTGAGGCCTGTGTACCAGCAGTGTCAGCTGGCTTGGGAGGCTGTTAGGAACATGTGATTGTGGTCTCTACCCCAGACCTACTGACAAAATCTCCAGATACCAGGTGAGTCCTGCTCACAGTACAGTTTGAGAAGCGCTGGTTTAGAGGCCCTGCTCAGTTCATCCTGCAGTTGCACCTTCCCCCAGGTGCAGGCAGCCAGAGTGGGCCAGGGGGTGTGGCCACCTGAAGCCCCGCCCCCTCCAGGCCATGCTCTGAGCACCTAGACCCTAGAACCCTTGCTCCCAGCTCCAGTGCAGGCCTCCCTCCTGGGACCCATGTCCCAAACTGACAGGTAGTCGAGATACAACTGTTTATGGAGCGGAAGAGGATGGCCTGAGCTTGGACTTGAAGGCTGTAATGCTCTTGCTTGAGCAACAGATTCCTCAGGGCACAAAGAGGGTCAGAGCCAGAGATGGAAAGAGCAGAGGGAGGGCTAGGGGCTGGGTCAGCCCAGCCCTCTGAGGTCCTGCCTTCTAGCTCCAAACTCTAGGGTCCAGGAATCCCAGTCTGCCATGTTGTTATGAGGTTGTACTTGACAGTGTGTTAGCTTGATTTATAACTTTTAAATATTTAAACATATAGGATAGGCTTCGTTTATATTCTTGACCCAGGGCCCACATATGTGAGTGGCAGGTCTGTTAAATGCTTCTCAGAATGTGCTCAGAGGACCCCCTGCATGGGATTGGGATGTTGGATCAGATCTTTGGGGCTGGAGCCTAGGACTCTGCATTCTGACCCCTCCCGTGGTGACTCTGATCCACAGCAGAGCTACAGCAGCACTTGTAATGGAGGGGAGTGGGGTGTTGAGAGGAGCTGCCCTGAGTGGCGGGAAGTGTCAGGAGAAGAGAGGGCGGTCCCAGGTCAGAGGAAGGTGCTGACTACAAGCTCACACCCTTCCTGCTTCTCTCATGATTCTCCTCACAACCTGGCCTGACCCCACCCCCGGAGTTGGCTGCAGGGAGAAGCTGCTAGAATGGGGCAAGGGTGTCCTCCTGTTGACCATGGGGCTCTCTGGGGCTGCCCTGCAAAAGGAAGGACCTGATTCAGGGGCAATAGGAGCAAAGGAGCTGCAGGCCCCTGGAGGGACCACACAGACCCACCCAGGGAGTCAAGCTGAGCAGGTCTTTGGGAAGGGAGACCTCCTGGTCCCACGGGACATGGGTGGAGTGGGGACAGACTCTGCGGTTTCACTGGGGCTCAGAGGCTGTAGCTGTCAGTTAGGAGTCTTATGACCTCTAGCAAGATCCTTAAGCTCTGTAAAATCCGAGCGTGTGTTAAAATTAAACATGATGGTCTTTCTTTCAGGCCCATGGTGCTGGTAGGATGAGCAAGCATCGTGGTCTTTGCCATGAAGCTCTGTAGCCACCAACAAGCCCTGAAGCGGCATGGTAACAGTACAAGAAAGCCCATTTGGGCACAGCCCTGAAGGCCAACCCTTTTAGATACACTTCTCGTGCCAAGAGAATTGTGCTTGAAAAAATAGGGGTTGAAGCCAAACAGCCAAATTCTGCCATCAGGAAATGTGTCAGGGTTCAGTTCACCAAGAATGGCAAAAAGTTATAGCCTTTTGTACCCAGAGATGGTTGCTTGGATTTTATTGAGGAAAATGATGAAGTTCTGGTTGCTGGATTTGGTTGCAAAGGTCATGCTGTTTGTGACATTCCTGGAGTCCACTTTAAGGCTGTCAAAGTAGCCAGTGTCTCTTTTTTGCCTTATATAAAGGCAAGAAGGAAAGATCAAGATCATAAATTTTGATGATGAAAGAATGATAGTAATAAATTTTCATATACCAAAACAAAAATTAAACGTGATATGATAGTTAAGCAAAAGCACATCCTTGTCACACAGAGCAGAATAAGGGGCAGCTGATGTTTATTGGGATGCTTATTACATTATACCTCTGCACTTCTTGATGCCATCATAGGCACTTGTCACTGCCTATGTCCAACTCTTTGTGACCCTATGACTGTAGCCCACCAGGTTCTTCTGTTCATGAGATTTTCCAGGCAAGAATAGAATACTGGAGAGGGTTGTCATTTCCTCCCCCAGGGCTTCTTCCTGACCCAGGGATCGAACGTGCATCTCCTGTGTCTTCTGCATTGGCAGGCACATTCTTTATCACTGAATCTGGGAATTACCTGTCACTGACTTTAGGATCAGTTCCCTCAAGCCCCCAGGGGGTGCTAGTGGTAAGGAACCCACCTGCCAGTGCAGGAGATCCAAGAGTAACAGGTTTGATCCCTGGGTTGGGAAGATCCCCTGGAGGAAGTAATGGCAACCTACTCCAGTATTCCTGCCTGGGAAATCCCATCCTGTGTCCATGGGGTCCAAAAGAGTCATCACAGCTGAGCACACACACACATCTCAGATCCCAGGCACAGGAAGGTTCCAGTCACAGCTGTGTGCCACACCCGTGCTTGGCCATTGGCCTGTAGCTCTCTGAACTTCCCTGTGCGGGAGCAATTCTTGAAGCTACTGCTGAGCTGCTCATCCTGTATAGTTCTCAGGATTTCCCTCCCAGCAAGCCACACCTTGGGAATCCTGCTCATAGGTTTGTTATGAACTAAGGTGGGGCTTGTATGAAATCTCCTGAGACAACTGTACCATACTGAAAATCACCACCAAGGCACAGAAGAATCCAGGCATCCAGGTGAGAAATGTGGAAAGGTTGTGCAATGAGAGGCCAGGAAGGCCTCAGAGTGGGCAAAAGGGGATACAGGCCCCACTCCAACTACACCCTGTACAGAGAAACATACACTCATGCTCCTGAAGAATCACTCTGTCTGTTTACTCTGCTTCCTTGTCCAGGTAGAGTTCTTTATATCCTCAGTATGGCAAAGGCCAGTGGTTTGTAAGTTCAGTTCAGTTCAGTCCCTCAGTCGTGTCTGACTCTTTTCGACCCCATGAATCGCAGCACGCCAAGCCTCCCTGTCCATCACCAACTCCCGGAGTTCACTCAGACTCACGTCCATCGAGTCAGTGATGCCATCCAGCCATCTCACCCTCTGTCGTCCCCTTCTCCTCCTGCCCCCAATCCCTCCCACCATCAGAGTCTTTTTCCAATGAGTCAACTCTTCACATGAGGTGGCCAAAGTACTGGAGTTTCAGCTTCAGCTGAAATTTCTTTCCTTCCAAAGAAATCCCAGGGCTGATCTCCTTCAGAATGGACTGGTTGGATATCCTTGCAGTCCAAGGGACTCTCAAGAGTCTTCTCCAACATCACAGTTCAAAAGCATCAATTCTTCACTGCTCAGCCTTCTTCACAGTCCAACTCTCACATCCATACATAACCACAGGAAAAACCATAGCCTTGATTAGACGAACTTTTCTTTGTTATCAAAGTAATGACTCTGCTTTTGAATATGCTATCTAGGTTGGTCATAACATTCCTTCCAAGGAGTAAGAGTCTTTTACTTTCATGGCTACAGTCACCATCTGCAGTGATTTTGGAGACCCCAAAAATAAAGTCTGACACTGTTTCCACATCTATTTCCCATGAAGTGATGGGACCAGATGCCATGATCTTCATTTTCTGAATGTTGAGCTTTAAGCCAACTTTTTCACTCTCCACTTTCACTTTCATCAAGGGGCTTTTTAGTTCCTCTTCACTTTCTGCCATAAGGGTGGTGTCATCTGCATATCTGAGGTTATTGATATTTCTCTCGGCAATCTTGATTCCAGCTTGTGCTTCTTCCAGTCTAGCGTTTCTCATGATGTACTCTGCATATAAGTTAAATAAACAAGGTGACAATATACAGCCTTGACATACTCCTTTTCCTATTTGGAACCAGTCTGTTGTTCCATGTCCAGTTCTAACTGTTGCTTCCTGACCTGCATACAAATTTCTCAAGAGGCAGATCAGGTGGTCTTGTATTCCCATCTCTTTCAGAATTTTCCAGTTTATTGTGATCCACACAGTCGAAGGCTTTGGAATAGTCAATAAAACAGAAATAGATGTTTTTCTGGAACTCTCTTGCTTTTTCCATGATCCAGCACATGTTGGCAATTTGACCTCTGGTTCCTCTGCCTTTTCTAAAACCAGCTTGAACATCAGGAAGTTCACGGTTCACATTTTGCTGAAGCCTGGCTTGGAGAATTTTGAGCATTACTTTACTAGCGTGTGAGATGAGTGCAATTGTGCAGTAGTTTGAGCATTCTTTGGCATTGTCTTTCTTTGGGATTGGAATGAAAACTGACCTTTTCCAGTCCTGTGGCCACTGCTGAGTTTTCAAAATTTGCTGGCATATTGAGTGTAGCACTTTCACAGCATCATCTTTCAGGATTTGGTATAGCTCAACTGGAATTCCATCACCTCCACTAGCTTTGTTCGTAGTGATGCTTTCTAAGGCCCACTTGACTTCACATTCCAGGATGTCTGGCTCTAGGTCAGTGATCACACCATCGTGATTATCTGGGTCGTGAAGATCTTTTTTGTACAGTTCTTCTGTGTATTCTTGCCATCTCTTCTCAATATCTTTTGCTTCTGTTAGGTCCATAACAATTCTGTCATTTATCGAGCCCATCTGTGCATGAAATATTCCCTTGGTATCTCTAATTTTCTTGAAGAGTTCCCTAGTCTTTCCCATTCTGTTGTTTTCCTCTATTTCTTTGCATTGATTGCTGAAGAAGGCTTTCTTATCTCTTCTTGCTATTCTTCTTTTCTTTTCACAGCTATTTTTAAGGCCTCCCCAGACAGCCATTTTGCTCTTTTGCATTTCTTTTCCATGGGGATGTTCTTGATCCCTGTCTTTTGTACAATGTCACGAACCTCATTCCATAGTTCATCAGGCACTCTATCTATCAGATCTAGGCCCTTAAGTCTATTTCTCATTTCCAGTGTGTAATCATAAGGGATTTGATTTAGGTCATACCTGAATGGTCTAGTGGTTTTCCCTACCTTCTTCAATTTAAGTCTGAATTTGGCAATAAGGAGTTCATGATCTGAGCCACAGTCAGCTCCTGGTCTTGTTTTTGCTGACCATATAGAGCTTCTCCATCTTTGGCTGCAAAGAATATAACCAATCTGATTTCAGTGTTGACCATCTGGTGATGTCCATGTATAGAGTCTTCTCTTGTGTTGTTGGAAGAGGCTGTTTGTTATGACCAGTAAACTTGGCTACAAATTTGAATCACCAGGGGAGCTCTGTATATCCCAGTGCTGAAGCCTCATCTCTGTTAAATCAGAATCTCAGGGGAGGGGATGCAGAAATCAACACTTATTAAAACCTCACCCTGCAGCCAAGTGAGAACCACTATTGGAGGCAGAAGATCTCATTTCTTCCCAAATGGCAGCTGCTTTCCTTGCTAGAAAGTGTGATGAAGCGTAAGTCGTTTAGTTGTGTCTGACTCTTTGTGAGTTCATGAACTATAGCCCACAAGAATTCCACGGAATTCTCCAGGCAAGAATACTGGAGTGGGTAGCCATTCCCATCTCCAGGGAATCTTTGAAGCTCAGGGATCAAACTCGGGTTCCTGCACTGCAGGCAGATTCTTTACCATCTGAGCTACCAGGAAAAACAGAAACAGTTTGATTCCTTATTTTGTTACCGATTCTCCCAAGTGAGACCCCCCACCCTCAACAGGAGGTGGGTGTCCTTCTGCCAGGGGTGTGCGTATGTGTGTGTGTGCATACGCATGCTCAGTCACTCAGTCATGTCTGACTCTTTGTGGCCCCATGGACTACAGCCTGCCAGGATCCTCTGTCAATGGGATTTCCCAGGCAGGAATGTTGGAATGGGTTGCTCCAGGGGGTCTTACTGACCCAGGGATCAACACGAGTGTCCTGCATTGGCAGGCGGGGTATTTACTGCTGAGCCACCTGGGAAGTCCCTCTGCCGGGTGTGGCTCGTGCCAGTAGAATCTGCTCTAGAGGACACTTTCCTCTGAAAACCTTCTAGGGGGCTGCTGAATGTGATTCCTATCAACTGGGGGCTGGGGGTGTTCTCATAGGATCGGATCAGCTGTGCTGCCGGTGGCTCCAGATTGTAATGCCAGGCTCAGCATCTCTGCATTCGACACCTCAATGCCATCTTGAATTGCAGTGCTGGGGGCAATGATCCTGCACTCGGCCCTCTGAGCTGAAATGTCAACGCAGCCGTTTCACACCAGGGAGTCTTGTCTGATGGGCTGGGTGTGAGGTCTCTTCATGAAGCACCCTGTGAGCAAGTGAAACTCGACTCAGCGCAAACGGAGTAACAAAAGGTTAGACTTTATTCTATTACCAAGGTTTTACTATTACTTCCAGGGAATTGTTGATGGGCTTTGTTGGTGACTGTTTCATCACAGCCCAGCCTCATGGAATATTAAGGGCCCCGACTTACCTTTAATGACTGTTTCCTTTGTTACCTGTAGAGATAATCCTGATGAAGAAAAAGAGAGCAATTTCTCTTCTATTCTGGAAGGTCTGAAAGGGAAGGTATTGATATAATCAGTTTTATTTTGTTGTTGTTGTTTTTAACTCATAAGGTAGCTCCCTATTGTCTGGGGCTTGATGTTACTCCTGAAATAATGGGAGGCCCTGGCACCCTTCATTTAAGGAAGACAACTGGGTATTATTTAAATAGGAAAGGAAAAGACCTAGGCATCAGGGTCCACAGAGAACCAGGTCTGGACTCTCAGGTGACAGGCTAAGATGGCCTCATCACTATGGAAACAGTGTGTCTATGCTTGTGAGACAGGAAGGAAGTAGGTGGGCACAGATATTAAGATAAACAGGATCCCACAAAAACTGGCTTGAACCAGCTAAAATCAAGATGGTTTTGAGGATGGTCTGGTCTCTGACTTCTAGCTCATTATGCCTTCATTGTAACACTAAAATTCACTCCCCTCTCACCACGACAGGTGCTGTGATAGTTCCAAGGCTGACCATAGACAGCCAAAAAGTGAAGGGGGGGTGGGGTTCCATCTGCTCACCACTCAAAAGCCAATAAAGAGGCCAGGTTGATGGAAAGGAACATTTGTTTTATTTTGGATGCTGGTGTGTGTGTTGGGTGGTGGGTAGACTCCTGTCCAAAGGCTGACTCCCCCTCCCTTGACAATCAGTGGACAAGAGCTTTTTATAGACAGAGAGGGCTACAGTCAGCATTGTAAACTATAGACAGAAACAGTACAGTCAGCATTATATATTTTATTATTTATATTTTAAAAAATATTTCTATTTTTTAATTCAGATGGTTTTCATATATGGGAAATATTCTGAAGTTACTTATTTTCCTCTTATACTGATGTGCACTTATTAGTTCACTTAAATTTATTTATTTATTTGAGAGATAAAGAAACCAGAATTTTACTTCTTGCTTATATACTTTTCTCTATGCATCAGTTGCTGGGTAACTGCCTTCATGCCCCTAGAAGAATGTGCTTTGGTCTTTCCTCTTTCCCTCTCTTATCAAAACAGGATTCCTCCAGGAGCAACCTAGGAGTAGAACAGACACTAGGGAGTTAGGGGCTGTCATCTAAGTAGTCTGGCTGTCTTTGTCCCTGTCATTTATGCTCACCTCCACTGATCAGTATTGGCCATTATCTCTGTATATCTCAGGCAGTGGGGGAAGCATAGTTCTCCCTTTGGTCCTGAGAGACAGAGAAACTTTTTGAGTTACAGTAAATGTTTTTAGAGATTGCAGCGCCCTCCTCTTTCTGTGGGATGTGAGTATCCTCGTCATTCACTGGGCATGTGCTTTCTAAGACTTCCTATGGACAGGGCATTGAGTGGTTACTCGAGTCAATGTAGGGAGCGGACCTTCTCCTGTTTTAAGAAGCCTATGGTACAGGCATTGTGAACCAGTGCATATCTAGCAATTATAATTCTTAGCTCATTTTTAATAAGCTAAAAATAGAAATAACAGGCTTATTTCTCCATTGTTTCTTAAGATTAATCTGCATTTTACCTTGTATAAAGTAGTGAGTGAGTGGCATCTAGTAGATAGTCAAGCAAATATAGTTAGGAGATAAGTAAGAGCTGTTCTTGTGTAAAGTGTGACCAAAGAACCTAACTGTGACCAAAAATTTATTCCACAGTGTGTTATTATGTACTCTGTGCCGTTTTTGGTCCTTTAAGCTCAGATATACTTTAGGGTTGTGCTTTCTTGGCCTCATAGTTTAAAAAATCCATCTCTCTGCTGTACAGTTTGATTTTTCCACCATGGTGATGTACTGTTCTTGCCTCCAGGGTTTGACAGCACAGCGTTCTAATTGTTCTATCCAATATGACCATGGTGACCACACTTCAGCTTGCTCTGAAGAAGCCATTTGCCCCAGCAAAGTGTCTTCATACACATCTATCCTCCTAGGTCTAAATTGCATCAAGCACATCAGAAATGTTGATGCAGTGATTACTCTTTGACTTTCTGTTGGTGACTGTAAAATAATACCTGAAGGTACAAAGAGAGGCAGCCCAAAGTGGCAGGAAGTTCATGGGCTTTGGGACCAATATCTGGGTTCAAATCTTCCCCCATTTTGGAGAATTCACTGTTGTCTAAACTATATTTTATGTAAAAAGATAAGAACAATACATACCTTACAATAGTATTGCAAGGATTTGTGAGATGATAAAAGGGTATTGTTACACGTTCGATAAATGGTAATTATAACAAAAGCCATTGGTGTGTTTTTCATATGAATATTGGTACTTCATTTGCTATGTGCTGCTGAGAAAATTAGCAGCAGCCATATTTTCTTTGGTAATACTTTTTGTTCTTTTAGGGCTTCCCTGGTGGCTCAGTTGGTAAAGTGTCTGCCTGCAATGCAGGAGACCCGGGTTTGATCCCTGGGTCAGGAAGATCCCCTGGAGAAGGAAATGGCAACCCACTCCAGTTTTCTTGCCTGGGAAATTCCATGGACAGAGAAGCCTGGCGGGCCACAGTCCATGGGGTCACAAAGAGTTGGACGTGACTGAGCGGATTCCCTTTCTTTCTTTCCCTTTCTTTGTTCTTTTAAGACCACCTTCTGAAATTCACAAAATCTCTATCAATCTGTATGTTGTAATTACAGTACTTCTTTACCAAAAGTAAACCACTTTATGTTTTTGAGGAAAAACGAGATTTTTTTTTTTTTTAATGACCCATAATTCCACAATAAAGAAATGATCATTGTTATCATTTTGAAATATTTTCTTTTAATGTTTCTTGTTTCATGCATTCTTGTGCAAAATTGGTATAATGGTTTCAAGTCATTACATGAATATTTTCGGTTGTCTTAGTTTGGGTGTGCTGAAGCTAAAGTCTAGGATGAGAAGTTGAATGCAATAGGTTATTTGGGAGGGGGATCCCAGGAAACACTGGTAATGGAGTGGGAAAGTGACAAGAAAGGGAGAGAGGGCCGCACAGGATGTGTTATCAGGTATGTTCCAGGCTGGGTTACTGGAACACAATCCTGCTGGGAAATTGTAGGAGACAGTGTGAAGCACAAGCCTCAGGGTTAGCTTCCCTGAATGAGGGATTAGGGGTATTTACACACCAGCTCCTGTCTGTCTGTTGACTGAAGGCTGCCAGGGGAGAGCAGAGGAAGACGTTAAATTCCCCAGCACTCCTGGCTGCCTTGTGCTTTAGCAGAGCTGACTCAGGTGGAAGACAAAACCCTCAGGCAGAGTAGCAGGAAGTCAGGCTAGGGTGACATGGAAGGCACCAGGGCAGATACTGACAACATCGGCTCACCCATATTACTCAAACAGTCTATTTTAGACTGGCTATTGAACAGTTCACAGTGTGGATGAATGCCTCCTTAAGGGTTATAGTCCGGCAGTTACTTTTTCCATTTTCTGTTCCTCCTCACAGCAAAATTTCTCACAGGAGTTGTGCATAACCACTTTTCCACACTTTCAGACACCGTTCTCTGCTCAGCACATCTTTAGAAGATTTCAATCTCTTTCTCTTTAAAATAATGTTTTTCCTAAGTCACCAAAACCCCTGTCTTTGCCAAATCCATTTGGTACTCTCTGTCTTCAACTTACCAGCCTCTCAGAGGCATGGGCTCCAGGTTCTCCTGCACTCTGGTGACTGCACATTCTCTCCCTCCTCAGTCTCCTTGGGTGAGTCTCTACCTGTGAATGCTGGACGGTCTCAGGTCTCAGACTTGGGCTTCTCTCTCCCTCTTTCTCTTTGATTTGTTTCTGTATATCTTATTTTTTAATGAAAATCCTTAAATAACTATTGAAAAGTGTGAATACTTTATATGTAATCCATTTGGGAATTATTTACATTTAAAAAATAAAATTGGGGAATATTTTTAGTATTCTTAAACTATTTCATGTCAAAAGAAGAGAGGAAATTTACTAATCATTTAGGAACACTTATAAAGCCATGGGCTTCCCTGGTGGCTCAGCTAATAAAGAATCTGCCTGCAATGCTGGAGATCTAGGTTCAGTCCTTGGGTTGGGAAGATTTGCTAGAGAAGGGAAAGGCCACCCACTCCATTATTCTGGTCTGGTGAATCACATGGACTGTGTAGTCCCTGGGGTTGCAAAGAATCCGACAGGACTGAGCAACTTTCACTTTCACCTTCATTTTCATAAAGCCATTGGTAAACCAAAGCACCTTCTGATAACATTCACTTTTCCAGATGTCATCCTTGGGTAATTTCAGTCTCACAGAAGACATCTGATATCAAGAGGCATCTAAGTTGCCAAAATTAGATCTGCAAACTCATAATTATTCCTAGCAGAGATCCTCAGGTCCTTATTTTAAAGCCTATTAAATCTTACTTTACAAGCTAGTTTAAAAGTAGTAAAAAGTAAAGTATTATTAGAAAATATAAGAAATAAAAATATAGAAAAAATAGATGTGAAATTTTTAAAAGTTAATTTGTTGTTAGTAAGTGTATATGAATGAATCTGTAGACCCCTGTACCTATGTTTGTTAGACCCTAAGTGTATTGCACCAAATGGCATACTACTACTCCTGGTAATGATATCAAATAGTTAATAATGTTTGTCATTATGTTCTGCAAACTGCGAGGGAGGGACATCAGCAATACATGTTAGAAAAAACATCCATAAAAGGTCAATACTTTTGTTTTAATATTGACACATGATGGACTTCATTTCTGTTGTCCACATATAATGAAAGCCTTCATGTAAAGGTGTGACTCTTAAGAATAGGAATTGTACACACATTATAAGTTGTATGCTTGGTGAGGGTAGGAAATACATTTCATTCAAATGCAATTTGGTACTTTTCTACCCACAGCTTCCCTGAGAGTGCAATTGAAAGTAGACTGGATGAAAGGAAGCAAGGGAAGTCTCTTCTCAGAAAACAAAGAAAGAATTCTAAAGTTCTTTATGTTTAGAAAGAATATTTCAGGTTTTTAACCTCAAATTTTATAAGAGTATCTAAAATATAGATTAAATAATAATATGCAATACATATTAATTTTGTAGATGTATTTCTTATCTCAAACTCAATTTCTCTTAATTTCACTGAAGTTATATTTAATAAACATAAAATTTAATGAAGCAAAATGGACTTGACTTGCAAGGGGTGGGAAGGAGATTATAACTCTGGTAGTGTTTTATAAGTTATTTTAAAAATTGACAAGCGAAAAAGTAAATTGTTCTTATTTTCTTGATTAAATTGAAGAAAGTTATCAAGTGATGTATAAGTCTAAGAAATACTATAAGGGATCAATGGGGAATTTTATTAATATGAATCTCAATCTATAAGTTAAAAAATCTCATTTCCTCTATTATAACACTTCATTTTTTAAAATTGTTATTTATTTGCTTATTTTAATTTTGCCGTGCTGGATCTTTGTTGCTATGCATGGGCTTTCTCTACCTGCGGTGGGCAGGGGCTGCTCTTCATTGTGATGCATGGGCTTCTCATTGCCGTGGCTTCTCCTGTTGTGAAGCACAGGCCCTAGGGTGCACATGCTTCAGGAGTTATGGTTTGTGAGCTCAGTAGTTGCAGAGCGCAGGATCTAGAGTGCAGGTTACACAGCCTGTGGGATCTTCTGAGGGCAGGGATAGAACCCACGTCTCCTGCGTTGGCAGGCGGATTCTTAACCACTGGATAACCAGGGAAGTTTGAATGTATAATCATCAGTGTCTCACAAGCATTTCATAGATTTTTCTTTCTGGGGGAGGTGGGGTGGGGAAGGTACAGAGATTTCCTTCTCTCCCCTGCCCCCACACTCCATAGCCTCCCCACTATCAACATAGAGTGAAAGATTTGCTACATCTGATGAATCTATAGAGACACATCAGTCACCCCAAATCCATATTTTACATCAGGGTTCACTCTTGGAGTCGTGCATTCCATGGGTTTAGACAAATGTATGATAACATTTCCATCATTGTGGTATATTACAGAGTATTTCCATTGCCCTAAAAATCCCCTGTGCTCCATCTACTCACCTCTCATCCCACCTCCACCCTCTGGCAACACTGATCCCTTACTGTCTCCATAGTTTGCCTTGTTGTCATATAGTTAGAATCATACAGCATGTAGTCTTTCAGACTGACTCCTTTCACTTAGTAATGAGCATTTAAGTTTCCTCCGTGTTGTTTCATGTGTTGGTAGCTCATTTGTTTTTAGTGCTGAGCAGTACCTCATTGCCTGGATAAACCAGTTTGTCCATTCACTTGTTGAGGGATATTGTGATTGCTTCCAAATTTTGGTACTTTGAATAAAGCTGCCCTAGATACTTCATAGGTTAAAAAATATGGTTTCTCTTCCTTAAAAATTAAATACATAATGAACCAGCTTACTTGAAATATGCATCCATTCCAGACTGAAGTGTCACCTCCTTTCTTTCATTTCATGCTTTCTCCATATTTACATTCAGTTCAGTTCAGTCGCTCAGTAGTGTTCAACTCTTTGCGACCCCATGAATCGCAGCACGCCAGGCCTCCCTGTCCATCACCAACTCCCTGAGTTCACTCAGACTCACGTCCATCCAGTCAGTGATGCCATCCAGCCATCTCACCCTCTGTCATCCCCTTCTCCTCCTGCCCCCAATCCCTCCCAGCATCAGAGTCTTTTCCAATGAGTCAACTCTTCACATGAGATGGCCAAAGTACTGGAGTTTCAGCTTTAGCATCATTCCTTCCAAAGAAATCCCAGAGCTGATCTCCTTAAGAGTGGACTGGTTGGATATCCTTGCAGTCCAAGGGACTCACAAGAGTCTTCTCCAACACCACAGTTCAAAAGCATAAATTCTTCCGCACTCAGCCTTCTTCACAGTCCAACTCTCACATCCATACATGACCACAGGAAAAACCATAGCCTTGACTAGACAGAGCTTTGCTGGCAAAGTAACGTCTCTGCTTTTGAATATGCTATCTAGGTTGGTCATAACTTTCTTTCCAAGGAGGAAGCGTCTTTTAATTTCATGCAGTCGCCATCTGCAGTGATTTTGGAGCCCAAAAAAAATAAAGTCTGACACTGTTTCCACTGTTTCCGCATCTATTTCCCATGAAGTGATGGGACCGGATGCCATGATCTTCGTTTTCTGAATGCTTTAAGCCAACTTTTTCACTCTCCACTTTCACTTTCATCAAGAGCCTTTTGAGTTCCTCTTCACTTTCTGCCATAAGGGTGGTGTCATCTGCATATCTGAGGTTATTGATATTTCTCCCGGCAATCTTGATTCCAGCTTGTGCTTCTTCCAGCCCAGCGTTTCTCATGATGTACTCTGCATATAAGTTACATAAGCAGGGTGACAATATACAGCCTTGACATACTCCTTTTCCTATTTGGAACCAGTCTGTTGTTCCATGTCCAGTTCTAACTGTTGCTTCCTGACCTGCATACAAATTTCTCAAAAGGCAGATCAGGTGGTCTGGTATTCCCATCTCTTTCAGAATTTTCCACACTTTATTGTGATCCACACAGTCAAAGGCTTTGGCATAGTCAATAAAGCAGAAATAGATGTTTTTCTGGAACTCTCTTGCTTTTTCCATGATCCAGCACATGTTGGCAATTTGATCTCTGGTTCCTCTGCCTTTTCTAAAACCAGGTTGAACATCAGGAAGTTCACGGTTCACATATTGCTGAAGCCTGGCTTGGAGAATTTTGAGCATTGCTCTACTAGCGTGTGAGATGCGTGCAACTGTGTGGTAGTTTGGGCATTCTTTGGCATTGCCTTTCTTTGGGATTGGAATGAAAACTGACCTTTTCCAGTCCTGTGGCCACTGCTGAATTTTCGAAATTTGCTGGCATATTGAGTGCAGTACTTTCACAGCATCATCTTTCAGGATTTAAAATAGCTCAACTGGAATTCCATCACCTCCATTAGCTTTGTTTGTAGTGATGCTTTCTAAGGCCCACTTGACTTCACATTCCAGGATGTCTGGCTCTAGGTCAGTGATCACACCATCGTGATTATCTGAGTCATGAAGATCTTTTTTGTACAGTTCTTCTGTGTATACTTGCCACCTCTTCTTAACATCTTCTGCTTCTGTTAGATCCATACCATTGCTGTCCTTTATCAAGCCTATCTTTCCATGAAATGTTCCCTTGGTATCTCTAATTTTCTTGAAGAGATCTCTAGTCTTTCCCATTCTGTTGTTTTCCTCTATTTCTTTGCATTGATCGCTGAGGAAGGCTTTCTTATCTTTTCTTGCTAGTCTTTGGAACTCTGCATTCAGATGCCTATATCTTTCCTTTTCTCCTTTGCTTTTCATTTCTCTTCTTTTCACAGCTATTTGTAAGGACTCCCCAGGCAGCCATTTTGCTTTTTTTCATTTCTTTTCCATGGGGATGGTCTTGATCCCTTTCTCCTGTACAATGTCATGAACCTCATTCCATAGTTCATCAGGCACTCTGTCTATCAGATCGAGGCCCTTAAATCGATTTCTCAGTTCCACTGTATAATCATAAGGGATTTGATTTAGGTCATACCTGAATGGTCTAGTGGTTTTCCCTACTTTCTTCAATTTAAGTCTGAATTTGGCAATAAGGACTTCATGATCTGAGCCACAGTCAGCTCCTGGTTTTGTTTTTGTTGTCTTTATAGAGTTTTTCCATCTTTGGCTGCAAAGAACATAATCAGTCTGATTTCAGTGTTGCCCATCTGATGATGTCCATGTGTAGAGTATTCTCTTGTGTTGGAAGAGGGTGTTTGCTATGACCAGTGCATTTTCTTGGCAAAACTCTATTAGTCTTTGCCCTGCTTCATTCCGTATACCAAGGCCAAATTTTCCTGTTACTCCAGGTGTTTCTTGACTTCCTACTTTTGCATTCCAGTCCCCTATAATGAAAAGAACATCTTTTTTGGGTGTTAGTTCTAAAAAGTCTTGTAGGTCTTCATAGAACCATTCAACTTCAGCTTCTTCAGCATTACTCGTTGGGGCATAGACTTGGATGACTGTGATATTGAATGTTTTGCCTTGGAAACGAGCAGAGATCATTCTGTCACTTTTGAGATTGCATCCAAGTACTGCATTACGGACTCTTTTGTTGACCATGATGGCTACTCCATTTCTTCTGAGGGATTTTGTCTGCAGAAGTAGATATAATGGTCATCTGAATTAAATTCACCCATTCCAGTCCATTTGAGTTCGCTGATTTGTAGAATGTCGACATTCACTCTTGCCATCTCTTGTTTGACCACTTCCAATTTGCCTTGATTCATGGACCTGACCATGCATCCAGGTTCCTATGCAATATTGCTCTTTACAGCATTGGACCATATTTACATTAATTGTTGTTAATATTAGCATATCGATTCTTTCCATCTTCTATTTTTTTTAAACAGTGGAGGAAAATATAATAAAACACCTAAATGGATCTACAAATAAGGGCCATTATGGTACAGAGGTTATTGTTTTATGGAAACTGAACAAGTTGACTGATAGAAATGGATGGCAATACTTGGTAATCAGTTGCTGGGTGAAATTCTAAGTTTTGAAGTAAGAAAAGTGGTTTGAAGTTAGCAGAGTAAAGGTTATGACCCAACAGGACATCTAGATGTGTGCTAGAAATAGCCTCTAGGCTGCTTTGATTAATGAATAGAAACTTAAGTCTCTTGGCTGTGGCAGAACAATAAGTGACATACACATAAAGGTATCAAAACTTTTAGTCCAGAATTTGGTCTCAATTTAGACAGAGTGGGGTCTCTCATGGGATATAAGCAAGCTGTACCACATAATTTGATTCTGAACTTTGTGTGGCTACATGACATGGAGTTAAATGTATCCTTATGGATCAGCTCATTTGAAGAGGTAGCACCTCAGGCTCTCGGACCAAAACTAACAGCTTTGAAGCAAAAGCCAGTTGCTCTTTCCCAGTTGCTTCTTTTCTAAAGCTATCACCTTACCATGGATCCTTCATCTGGTAGATTGTTGTCAATAGTAAAATAAAATATTGTCATCACACAGAATCCAGAGAAACCCACTGCAGAGAGTAAAACAAACAAACCCCTCCCCTGCCCCCCCCCCAAAAAAAACCTATCACTTTGATCTCGATTCATTTATGTGGTAGACTCTCGTCAATAGTAAAATACCATCACCAGGCAGAATACAGCAAAACCTACTACAAAGTAAGAATCCAGAAATAACCTACAGTTGAGTCAGAAAAAGGTATTAGCTGTCAGTGCAGTAGAGATAAGTCAATACACAATGGGCTGATTCTGAGCTGACAGGTGATACACAACATGTTTTGCCATGAAAGAGAAATGAAGGAATGGGAATGGCCGGCAGAGCCTAATAGCTTCTTTGCCAGAATACCTCACAACTTCGTTGTTGCTTTCATCACTCTCAGCATCCAGCATTTTTTAAGATTTTCTCCCATTTTGGTCGTTCTTCAAAGCTTTCAATACCATTTTTGCTGTTGCTGCCTGGGTTTTCTCCAGTTGTGATGAGTGGGGGCTACTGTTTGTTGTAGAACATGAGCTATTCATACTGTTCATGGGGTTCCCAAGGCAAGGATACTGAAGTGGTTTGCCATTTGCTTCTCCAGTGGACCATGTTTTGTCAGAACTCTCCACCATGACCCATCCATCTTGGGTGGCCCTACATGACATGGCTCATAGTTTCATTGAGTTGGACAAGGCTGTGATCCATGTGATCAGTGTGGTTAGTTTTCTGTGATTGTTGTTTTCCTTCTGTCTGGCCTCTGATGGATAAGGATAAGAGGCTTATGGAAGCTTCCTGATGAGAGAAATTGATTGCGAGGGAAACTGAGTATTATTCTGATGGGTGGCAGTGCTCAGTAAATCTTTAATATAATTTTCTGTTGATGGGTGAGGCTGTGTTCTCTCTCTGTTGTTTGGCCTAAGGCCAAACTATGGTGGGGGTAATGAAGATAATGGAGACCTCCTTCAAAAGGATTTGTGGACACAATGTTGAATTCAATGCCCCTAACTCAGCAGCAGGCCACTGCTGACTCACACCTCTGCGGAGACTCCTGGATACTCCAAATCTTGCAGAATTTCTGAGGGTCAGTAATCTGGGAGCAACTTGGCTGGGTGACCTGGCTCAGGGTCCCTCATGGGGCTGCAATCAGATGCACGCTGGAGTTACAGCCATCAGAAGGCTTCTCTGGGGCCTCACTCAACAAAGTAATTCTCAAAATTCTTCAAGCTAGGCTTCAACAGTACATGAACTGAGAACGTACAGAGGTTCAAGCTAGATTTTAAAAAGGCAGAGGAACCACTGACTAAATTGCCAACATCTGTTGGATCAAAGAAAAATCAAGGGAATACCAGAAAAACATCTACTTCTGCTTTCTTGACTATGCCAAAGCCTTTGACTTTGTGGATTACAAGATACTATTTACAATTCTTTAAGAGATGGGAATACCAGACCACCTGACCTGCCTCTTGTCCGTATGCAGGTCAAGAAGCAAGAGTTAGAACTGGACATGGAACTATGGACTAGCTCAAAATTGGGAAAGGAGTCTGTCAAGGCTGTATATTGTCACACTGCTATTTAACTTATATGCAGAGTACATCATGTGAAATGCTGGGCTGGATGAAGCACAAGCTGGAATTAAGATTGCCAGGAGAAATATCAATAACCTCAAATATGCAGATGATATCACCCTTTTGGCATAAAGTTAAGAGGAACTAAGGAGCATTTTGATGAAAGTGAAAGGGGAGAGTGAAAAAGCTGGCTTAAAGTTTGACATTCAAAAAAATAAGATCATGGCATCCCATCCCATCAGTTCATGGCAAATAGATGGGGAAACAAAGGAAACACTGACAGACTTTATTTTCTTAGGCTACAAAATCACTGCAGATGGTGACTGCAGCCATGAAATTAAGAGATGCTTGCTCCTTGGTAGAAAAGCTCTGACCAACCTAGAAGTGAAGTGAAGTGAAATGAAGTCACTCAGTCGTGTCTGACTCTTTGCGATCCCATGGACTGTAGCCTACCAGGCTCCACTATCCATGGAATTCTCCAGGCAAGAATACTGGAGTGGGTTGCCATTTCCTTCTCCAGGGGATCTTCCTGACCCAGGGATCAAACCCAGATCTCCTGCATTGCAGGCAGACGCTTTACCGTCTGAGCTACCAGGGAAGCCAAGACCAACCTAGACAGCATATTAAAAACCAGAGACATTACTCTGCCAACAAAGGTCTGTCTAGTCAAAGCTGTGGTTTTTCCAGTAGTCATGTATGGATGTGAGAATTGGACCATAAAGAAAGCTGAGCCCCAAAGAACTGATGCTTTTAAACTGTGGTGTTGGAGAAGACTCTTCAGAATCCCCAGGACTGCAAGGAGATGCTGAAGCTGCAACTCCAATACTTTGGCCACCTGATGTGAAGAACTGACTCATTGGAAAAGACCCTGATACTGGGAAAGATTGAAGGTGGGAGGAGAAGGGGGACAGTGGATGAGATGGTTGGATGGCATCACTGAGTCAATGGTTGTGAGTTTGAGCAAGCTCTGGGAGTTGATAGACAGGGAAGCCTGGCATGTTGCAGTCCATGAAGTCACAAAAAGTCGGATACGACTGAGTGACTGAACTGAACTGAACAGGCTTTTCATTGCAGTGACTTCTCTTGTTGCAGAGCATGGGCTCTAAGCACACAGGCTTCAGTAGTTGTGGTGCTTGGGCTTAGATGCCCCTTGGTGGCATATGGGATCTTCCTGGACCAGGGGTTGAACCTGTGTCCCCTGCATTGGCACGTGGATTCTTATCCACTCTACCGCCAGGGAAAGCTAAAGCATTTCTCTAAAAATGATTCATGATTTATTCAATCATTTTGCTATTGCTGAACTTAGAAGTTAGGATGTTTCTAAATTCTAATATTATAATAAGCACTGCTCTGAGAAACGTGAAAGTGAGAGTTAGTCTCTCAGTCATGTCCGACTCTGTGATCCCATGAACTATACCCTGCCAGGTTCCTCTGTCCATGGAATTCTCCAGGCAAGAGTACTTCCTGGAGTTGGTTCCATTTCCTTCTCCACGAGACCTTCCTGATCCAGGTATTGAATCCTGGTCTCCTGCATTGCAGGAAGATTATTTACTATTTGAGTATTTGTACATAAATAGCTGGTTATAGATGACTTTTTATCTTCTTCATCTTCAAAGTGGAAATCTTACTGAGTCGCAAAGAATGAACATTTTTAAGGCTCTTAAAAATAAATATTGTTAGATTATTTTGTGAAAAAACTATTCTAATTTATATTTTGCCAATAATATACTACAGTGCCTATCAGACTTTGCCTTCATTAGGATGGGGTATTCTGGTTTTTCTGTTTTTTTTTTTTTTGTTGTTTGTTTGTTTTTTTAATGACTATTAAGCCTCTTTATTTCGCTGAAAAACATTTGCAGGGTGAATATGTGTGACACAATCAGCGCCAGCAGCATCATGAAACATCCTTAATTTATCAGGGTAAGAATGAAGGTGTTTGTGTTATTTTATTATTTTTTATTCTTTTGCTGAAATTTCCTTTTTACCTATTCTTTTTCTAGATTGTGAACCTAATGAAAATAGGAATTTCAATTTTTTAGGTATATTCTTTTCCCAGGACATCTTTATCAACTCTTAACAGTTACTGGACAACTCATCTCAGTAATGGACTAGTGTTTCCGATGAACTGAAAACAAAATAACTCAAGGTTCCATTATTATTATAACATCTTAAAGGGAGATCACATCGAATATATTGGCAGAAAATACGGAGTTTTGTTTAAGTTTTTATACCAGAACTCTCTGTAAAAGTGTCATAATGCAAGTATGTCTGAGAGCCAGTGGGAAGTGACAGAAGTAATTCATTACTAGTAACAAAGTTCTGAAATGTGAGGATGATTTCTTTTCATGAATTAGATCACATTCAAGGGTTTTATGTCCAGAAGAGGATACTAAGAAGTTTCAAAAGATCTTAGTTAAAAAACAAACAAACAAACAAATAAAAAGACAGCAGAAGCTAAAGGGACTGAATGTATTTGTCAGTTTGGAGATGGCTAATTATGGTCCTGAGATAGTTGTAGGGACCAGACGGAACAGTCTAGGGCAGTCTGACAGACTTCCAACTGCAGCAACCAATTCCTTTATTTTTGAAGTAGAACTAGTTGCTGAGTGTTTACAACACTGGAAAATGTAGGGAATGTAAAAGAGGACTGTAAATCAGGACAAGTCTGGTACCATACATTGTGGATTGCATTATCTGAGAGAAAGCTAACACAAGAAAGGTAGGTAATTGAAAAATTAAAATTTTCAGCTCTAATCATTCTTCTTTTTTGCAACAGAAAATTTCAAACATGCATGAAATATCAAGAAAATGGTGTAATAAATTCTCATCATGCCCATCAATACAAAATTATCAACACCTTGCCATTCTTATATGTTTGACTCATAAAAAAAAAGTCTGAATACATTAAAGGTTTCTTTAAAATCAGTCTCCCCTCTGGCATTAAGGTATAATTGACAAATAGTATATATATTTAGATGTTCAACATGTTGACTTGATTTACAAATACATTGTGAAATATTCATCACAACTGAGAGAGTCAACTCCTAGGTAGGTTGCTAAGAAGTCCAGGGTCCCTGAGGAGGAGAAAGGGGTCTGGAGCCCTCAAGAAGAAGAAAGGGGTCTGGGGCTCTCAAGGAGAAAAAGACAAACTTTTTTTTCCTACATCACTTTGTGGTAGTCAATATAACAATGTAGCTTGCTCCAGGACATGTTTCTCCTTCTTGAGAACTTTCTGACTAATCCTGTCAATCTTCAAATGTGTGTTGTGGGAGTGGGTCTAGTAAAATATATAAGGCCTTGATAAGACTACCTAGTGGGGGCACTCTCCAACCCCCGCCCCCGTTCCCCTTCTGATGTCTATGTCAGAAGATTTCTCTGTCCCTTTAATAAAACTCTGCTACCCAAAAGCTCTTGAGTGATCAAGCCTGGTCCCTGGCCCAAAGCTAAATCTACTTTGGAGATCACAAATTTGACACCATTCACCATAAGCTATCACAACCAAGCCAATCAACATGTCCATTACTTCACACTTTTTCCATTTTTCTGTCTTTTTTTTTTTTTTTCTTTTTTTATGTTGAGAACTACTACTCTTTAAGCAAATTAAAGGTACACAGCAATATTATCACATTGCTGTACACCGGTGTTCTAGAACTTACCTTTTCATCTTGCATAACTGAAGCTAAAAGCCATCATTAATAACACCACTCTTAGCCAAGGTATATAAGAAATTATTAAAGAATAATATGGTGGTCTTGTTGAAAGTACCTACATTTTGATATTTCTTCATTTAGAGTAGAAGGGAAGAGAACCTGTTGAGCTGGTAACTAAACACTTCTGAGTAGGAGCCCGAGATTTTGTTCATTCAGTCCTGCAGTCATTCATTCATTAACACAGCATATTCTAGGCACTTTTCACACACACTATCCATGTACCAGTGAGACAACCATGCTGAACCCCAAACTTGGACAAGACCTTGGACAAGGGCTGTCCTTGAGCCTCACCTTTCTCATCTGTAGGATAGGGATAATACCTTCCTGACCAGGACATTGTTAGAGTTGAAACTGAGGTAAGGTCCCCAGAAATGTATTTTGTGACATATGTCACTCTTACTTATCTAAGTTTTGAAAGCATGATGAAAGAAATTAGGAGGCAGTTTTTCTCCCCCCAGACTCCCCTTTCCCAATCTAAGAGGGCAACAAAAAGCTCACAGAGGTTCCCTCATAATGCAACGTGTGAGATGCCACAGGACATCTCACATGGGCTGATCATGCCTTCTGCCAGCTTTCTCCAGGCCTTCCCTGCAGCCCATGGGGAGCTTCGGAGCAGCAGAGGAGGGCAGAGCCTGAGCCTCCCCTCTTCGCCTTCTGGGTGAGCCTCTGGGCTCAGAATAGGAGTTTCAGCGGAGTTTGCAGCCAGGTGGGATCCTTGGAGCTGGTTTGTTTGTGCTGTCCGGTCCGCCTACCCTCCTCCATCAAAGAGCCGGGGCCCTTGCCTCCCACTTGCTTGTGGCTCTTGGAAGCTTTGGCCTGACGGCCTCTGCGTCCTTCAGCCCCCGACACACGGCCCTACTTCTCCCAGAGCCGTGACAGCAGCGCAGCGCCGGTGACCCGAAGGCGACGCGGGAGGTTGCGCAGTCCCGGGAGGCGGAGACCTGGCGGGCGGTGGGTGCTCCACCCCCAGACGCCTGTTGTTCTCAGGGCCCGCCCAGCAGACCCCGAAGGCGGACTGGTCTCCAACATCCCCGCGGTCGCCTCCAGGAGCAGCGGGAGCCTCACCGAGGTCAGAGCAGCGCAGCGCCGCTCCACGCCCGCCCGGGCCGGCACGATGCCGCCGCTGTACCCGAAGGTGAAGCCCAACCCGCTGCAGAAAGCGAACCTCTGCTCGCGCCTGTTCTTCTGGTGAGCGCTCCCCGGCCGTGATACGCTGTAGTCACGGCGCCCTCCGCTGCCGCGCCTTTCGGAAACAAGTGTGGACCCTCCCAATGCTGTCCTGCTCCCCCCAACCCTAACCCCCCGCCCCAACCCTCCACCCTGGGAAGGCGGAGCACGACTGGTCAAGGAAGTGGGGAGCAGGGGTGGGGAGGGGACCCGGTGACCTGGTGGCTGAGATACAGGGTCTCCGTGCCTTGCCGCTGGCAGCCCCTCCAGAGCCAGAAAACAGGAAGCTGGAAGGCTGCCTAGGGGGAATCACAGACCAGAGGGAAATGCACTGAACACCCGCCTCTACTCTCACAGGCTTCCCCTGAACTGCTCAGGAATTCCCAGTTCTGAACTGAAGCGTCATATCCCCACCCCCTACCCCCGTCCCCAGCCCCAAGCAAGCAGCTTATGAACAACTTCCTTTATCGAATAGTGCCCTGGACCGTTGTTGTTGTTCAGTCGTTCAGTCCTGTGGCTTTGCAACCCCGTGATGGCAGCACTGCCGGTCTCTGTCCCTCATCATCTCCGGAGTTTGCCCAAGTTCATGTCCATTGCATCTGTGATGTCATCTATATATCTCATTCTCTGACACCCTCTTCTCTTGCCCTTAATCTTTCCCAGCATCAGACCCTTTTCCAGTGAGTCATCTGTTTGCATCAGATGACCAAAATACTGGAGTTTCAGCTTCAGCATCAGTCCTTCCAAAGAACATTCAGGGTTGATTTCCTTTTAAGATTGACTGGTTTGATCTCCTTGCTGTCCAAGGGACTCTCAGAAATCTTCTCCAGCACCACAGTTCTTCAGTGCTCCAGCTTCTTTGCTTCTTTCAGTAATGTCCCCACCTTTTCCCACATGCCCTGTGCTACAGGGTGTTCCAGCTCCACTGGGTTCCCTCTGCCCCCATGTCTATGACCATGTATTTCTTTCCCTCTCCCTTTCTCCCTGTGTGGCTCTCACTGTATAACCTGGTTCCTAGTTGTGGCAAATTTCATGTGGGTAAAAAAATGAAAGGTTTTTTACTTAATGATTGGGAACACTGTTCTTGAACACGTTTTGCTTTTGCCTGGAACACAGTCAGGACTGGAGGATTTATTTGATCAGCCCCTTTCCTTATTGTGGATATCTCCACTTACACCTTTGAGAATCACTCTGGAGATAGGGTCCCTGAAGCCTGTGAGGTCTTTCCCAATCTCTAGACTTCAGAGAAGCAGTGCGTGGTCTTGATGCAGGTGGTCCTGCCCAGGAATCATTTGGTCCTGAAACCACTGAAGGGTCCCTGAGCCCAGAGGAAACACACAGATGAGAAACAGCTCAGAGAGTTGCAGCTCTTAACTGAAGTGTTGCATGTGGTAGCTGGGCCACTAACTATGTGGTCCTGAACCTTTGGGCTTTAATCACACTTGGATGATTACTAGTTGTTTTATTTCTGGACCCTAACCCATTTATATTTCCCAAATTTCTAGTATTTCCTTCTTTTATGGGACAGCCTGGGGGATCTCCAGGGATTGGGAGCTCCTATGCTTGTTTTGATGGTGGTGTATTTAGTGTGTGTAGCTTCATCTCTTGGCCATTTGGTGGCCCTTAAGGAAAGAGGGGCCTAGAAGAAGGTATATGGGTGTAGTTACTGTAAATAATAAGGTAGAAAAAAAATTGTCCTTAACTTCACGCAGGGCAAGGAACTTTCCAAACGCCTTCTGTTTGTGAATTTTCAAAGTGTATGTGCCTGGAAATGAGAAGGTGAGGACTTTTCATTGATTTGGGTAGGCACCCATTTCCAGTTTTCCTGCTGGAGGGAAAGGCACTATTACCGCTTATTTTATACCTGAAGGCACTGAAGCAGAGAGGTTGAGTAAGTCGCTTACCGCCACACAGCCAGTAAGTAATGGAGCAGGATCCCAAGTCAAGCAGTCTGGCTCTGAAGACGGTGTTCCTTGTATATGTAACTGATGTCTCCCGCCTTGTGCTGGGCTCCTAGCCTAGGCTAAGACTCCTTTTCTTGGCTGAAGAGGTTGCTTTTCCACTCAGATTCCCGCAGCCAATAACTAAATTGATGGTGAGACTGGAACAGCACAAGTTTTATTCAATGACCAAAGAATGGAGAAGCGAGAGCTTAGTTCACAAATCAACTTCTCAACCCAATTTGGTCAAGGTAAAAGCAAGGAAATTGAATCAAGAGAGGGAGGAATATTCATGACTTATCTGAGAATAAGGGTGTGGTTTGGACCTAAAATTGAGGAAACACTCATTTTTAGTCCTTGTGTGGGTTGTTGTCATGACCATGGTCAGCTGTCACGGCACTGGTGAGTATGCCATTTAGCATACTAATATATTACAGTGAATGCATAAATGAGGCTCAGGGTCTAGGGGACGTTAGGTTTTTCACCATTTTGGACCTGAAAGTGAAAGTTAGTCACACAGTCGTGTCCAACTCTTTGCGATCCCGTGGAATGTAGCCCTCCAGGTCCTCTGTCTGTGGAAATCCCCAGGCAAGAGTGCTGGAGTGGGTTGCCATGTCCTTGTCCAATTTTGGGCCTAGCTAGTTCTAACCAGTTTTTATTTTTCTCTGTAACTTCCTCATTTGAGCCTGAGACTCAGACAAAATCAGGAAGTGAAAGTGAAAGAGTTAGTCACTCAGTCATATCCAACTCTTCGTGATCCCACGGACTGTAGCCTGCCAGGCTCTTCTCTCCATGGGATTCTCCAAGCAAGAATACTGGAGTGGAGTGGATAGCTAAAATAAATATGTTTGTCATCTGGCTAAAGTTCCAATTCTCACATCCAGATAAAGACCAGATAAAACTAATGAGACAGTTGGGGATACACAGACCAAAAAGCAGGAGGAGACTAATTGTAAGGGGTCCTAAGAATGGCAGAAGCCCAGGAAGTTTTGAGATTACCCTTTTGATACTGTCCCAGATTTGTTCAGTCAGGGCCCTTCTGAGTATTGGATCAAGCGACTTTCTCTTTGAATTTTTATTGGAGTATAGTTGATTAATAATGTGTTAGTTTCTGCTCTACAGCAAAGTGAATCTCTTACACATATACATATACACACTCTTTTTTAGATTCTTTTCCTATGTAGGCCATTACAAAGTATAGAATAGAGTTCTCTGTGCTATACAGTAGGTCCTTCTTAGTTATCTGTTTTATATATTATAGTGTATGTATGTCAATCCCAGTGCCCCAATTTGTCCCTCCTGTCACCCTCTGGTAACCATAGCTTTTTTCCCCTGCATCTGTGACTCTAAGTCTATTTTTTAAAGAGTTCATTTATACCCTTTACTTGCATTCCACATAAAAGTGTCTCTGTCTGCAAGCAGCCTTCTCTAATAGTCAGGTTACACTGTCTTCTACTTGACCACTTATGTTAACATAGAAACAACAGGAAATAGTTGCAAGGGCACAAACTCCTCCTTGATCAGCCAGAAGGTAATCAGGAGCTATGCAGTGGTCGTTGTCATGTGGACCAGAGGCCCAGTGAAAATTTCATCTTTCTAAAGTTAGAGCTGGGTTCTTTAGTTGCCCAGGCCAATGTTCGAGTGCACTTTTTTGTTATTTTTGTTTTTTTAGTAGCTTTGGCTTTTTAAATTGTTCCTCGTTGCTAGGCTCACTAAGGATGCTACAGGGGCGACAACTCCTTCCATTACCAGTCCAGTCCAGCTCCCTCCTGACTAGATGAATGGCTCCATTTGGATGGGAGGTGGGGTGATTGTAATTGAAATCTGAATGTGACCTGGACTGGGGTGTGCACCTCTTATATCCCAGTATCCACTAGTAGAGTTTTCTTGGAGACAGTTGATGGCCCAATGTGGGTGGTCCTTGCCCCAGGGGCCTCGAGGACCCTCAGGGGCACACTGTGTTTGGGTTTTCTTGAGTCATGTTTAGACTAATGGTGGTGCCCTTCCATCCAGGATACTGCTGCCACAGACCAGACCCCCACAGGCTTGGTATGATCCTGTTCCCAGAGCCCTTGGGCATGGTCTGTATCTAGAGTCAGTCATGTCTGGAGGTGGAGGGCTCATCAGAAATATTGGTTGGGTCCCAAGAAAATAGGGATTTGACTAACACATACTCCTTTGCTGGGGTGGGGTGGCAATGGGGGTAATTTTGATGTCCCTGGGCAGAAGCCTGGTGTGAAGGGATTGAACGGTAATTTGGTGATGTTCTCAGCTGTTAGTGGAGTTCCCTGAAAGTATGGGAGCTATATTTATTCCCTGATTGAGGCTGAAGGTGGCAGACCCCACAGTCAGTAAAATTTCAGCCCTTATGAAAGTCTTTTGTTACATTTGAAAAGAAATTAATTGGCCAGGAAGTGATAATGAAACGTGAAACCTGAGTTCTGTTCAGGAAGCCTAAGAATGAATTCCGGGGAACTCGCAAACACAGAGGCAAAGTTTATTTTAAAAGATAGAGATACAAAATCCTCAGCATAGACTCTGAGAGGGGGTGAAGGGCCCCCAAAAGACAAGGATTATAGCAGTTTTATATCTTTTCTAGTATTGATCTATACATTTTGGGTTGATTCATGACTTCAATATACGTCATTTTTGACCAATTAATGTAAACATCACAATGTCATTTGTCGATTTTATGGCTTTCTTGGAAGCCTAGTTTCTCAGTTTCTCTAGACATTGCAACGCCATCCCTCGACCCTTTCTCAAGACTCCAGACCATTATTTAGGGACCAAATGTATGTTTTAAGTGCTAATGGTCTTCTTGGAGGTTTCTCTTGATAAATTGGACAGCAGTTAATAATTGTCTTGTCCTGGGTCTGAATGTTTTATGACCTTCCAGACCAGGAAGGGATTTCTCTGAATGCCTGGAAATTGGAGCACAGAGTGAGATGCTTACTTGAGAAGAGAAAAATTGAAATTAAAAAAGGAATTAAAAAAATTGAAATTAAAAAAGTCTTACACTGTCTAGCAATTTCTGCTTCAATTATAGGGAGGACTATAAGAAAAATCAATGTATTCATTTTAGTTGGAAAGATGCTACTTATCTTTAGGACATCTTCAGACGGTTGGGGTCAGAAAGAGGCTCATGTGAGGGGAGTCTGACAGGGCTGTAAGCAGGTCAGGGTCCAGAGCCTGTTGGACTCAGGGTGGTGTATTGTAATGTGATTCCCTGCAAAATTTCTTTTGTGTTATTAGCTGAACTAAGGAGGTCATGAGACCGCAAGGTTGCGTCTTACGTGAATGTGACTGAGGCATTCTTGAGTTTGGTGGGCTTCCCTGGTGGCTCAGTGCTAAAGAATCCATCTGCCAGTGCAATAGACATGGGTTCGATCCCTGAGCCAAGAAGATCCCCTGGAGAAGGAAATGGCAACCCACTCCAGTATCCTTGCCTGGAGAATCCCATGGACAGAGGAGCCTAGTGGGCTACAGTTCAGTGGGTCGGAAAGAGTCGGATATGACTGAGCAACTTCACTTCACTTGCAATGTATGTTCAGTAGACCACAAACAGGGTATTTTAGTTAAGTTTTATTCTGTGTAAGCCAGAGTGACTTATCGACACCCTAATATATGTGTTTGTAAGCATATGTCTAATTTTCTCCCTACATCTTTGTATAGTTAAAATGTAGACTTCTTTTAAACAATGTCCATGAATGTAGGATTCTAATTAAAGATATGTAATTGGAATATATGTCACTATCCTTTTAATGTTTAACAGGTGGCTAAACCCCTTGTTTAAAATTGGTCATAAACGGAAATTAGAAGAAGATGACATGTACTCAGTGCTTCCGGAAGATCGCTCCCAGCACCTTGGAGAAGAGCTGCAAGGGTGAGCACAGGCAGCAGGGAGTACGGTTAGAAGACTGAGAATTTCTCCATGGGGCTAAAGGCTTGTGGGGAGGGGCCTTTGCTTCCTCCGGGGTCTTCTGAGCCTCCTTCCCTGACACTGAACCCTCACCCCTTCACGCTGACCCCGGGCTCAGCCCACTTTGGAGGCTGGGGGAGCCTGTGTTCCCTGTGTGAGTGGACGTGCAGGGAGCCCACAGCCATGGCCCTGGAGACCTAGCTCTGTCCCGAGAGGTGGGTCCCTGGAGGACAGTGTCTGACCTTCTGAGCTGCTCATGACCTGTGAGTTCAGCAAAGCTTAGCAGGATCTTGTTTCTAGAATCTGGGACTTTTCTCTGAAGACCTGGTCTGGTGCTTTTCCTGGTGCTTCAGAGTCTGCACTGCTCATCTTTCGGGAGCCCTGCAAGCAGTTAGCCAGCATCTATGGGCAGCCGCAGAGTGCCCTGTATTGAAGGCTTGTCCTCTGCTCTGTCCCCTCCCCTGTTTTCCTGTGGCAGGGCTGGTCCTCACTGTGCTTTGTCTCTCTTCGCAGGTACTGGGATCAAGAAATGTTGAGAGCCCAGGAGGATGCTCGGGAGCCTTCTTTAATGAAAGCGATTGTAAAGTGCTATGGGAAATCCTACTTAGTTTTGGGAATGTTAACATGTCTTGAGGTAAAAGCTTTTCCATACAGTGCATTGATTTTGAGTATATGTGGGTCAGTCCTGAGATGGATGGACTGAGGCGGGGAGAGGACAGTTGTTTAAGGTCTAAGGGTAAATCTCATCTAGAAATCATGATGTAGATCAGCAGTTGTATTTATCTTTAGAATAGACAGATTCTTAAAGGACTTGACCTCTGGAGACTACTATTTTTCTTTTAAGTGATTAAAACATGGGTAATGAAAGGATAGCAGCACTGGAAAGACATTTTATGCCATGTTAGGATGTTTTTGGTGCTCAATATAAATAGTGAGTGATCCTTGACCAAAAGAAGATCTTACAACCTCAGGAAATAGTGTCCTATGGTTTGGAGGAAGTAAATTCAGAGAACAGCGATCAGGAAATGGCAACAAAGGTAAAAGATTCTAAAACAAAGGCCAGAAGCAGAGTTTTAATAAAGCATTCAGACAGTAATTTGAAGTAGAGGATTTATGTGGCAACAACAGACCTATGTTCAACAACATGGAACTGAACATTATTTTTCATACAAAGTTCAAAGCAGATTGTATTTCCTTCCTGACCACTTGCCCAGTCCCCATCTCTTCGAGAGAGACAAGCTTCATCTAAATAATTTCATCTGATTGATAACTGTCATTTATAACTTTATTGCTGCTTCTGTCTTGGGTATTCCTTTGGAAAAGGTGTATGGATTCATTACATATTCTAATGTATTGCCTATAGATTGTAAGATAAAGTCAAACACATATCTTCTGATACTTTTTAAATTGACCTGCCCTTATACTTAGAAATATCTCTTAATAGTAGGCTTCTCTGGTGCTCAGAAGAATCTGCCTGCAATTCAGGAGACCCATGTTGAATCCCTGGGTCAGGAAGATACCCTGGAGAAGGAAATGGCAATCCATTCCAGTATTCTTTCCTGGAGAATCCCATGAACAGAGGAGCCTGGCATGCTCCAGTCCAGGGGATTGCAAAGAGTTGGACACGACTGAGCAACTGTTACTCACTCAAACTTGGAGTCGAGTCCAGAATAATGTTAAGACATTTTACAGCTGCTCAGCAAGTAATTGTTGACTTTTCAAGGTCACATCTGATAAATGCTTTCTAAGAAAGGATCATTCCGTTCCTGTGGAACAGAACTTGGGGCCTTGCATCTGGGCTGGAGCTGCCAGAGCACCCAAGAGCTCTTCCCTGGGGTGTCCCTGACATACCCTTCCCTAGGGTGCCTCCTCCCCATAGGCCAGGTCATCCAGGCCAGACCCCTACTTGGGAGGAGCTTCAACTTCACCATGAATTCTGTGCACCCTCCATGCTGGTTTCCATCCTGGCTGTGGGGGTGGTTTGCTGGTTGAAGGGGGATCTTGGTAACCTGGCATTGGCAGAGGGTGGAGGAGGGAATGTGCAGGGAAAACTAAAGGCAGAAAGTTGTGAGGTCAGTAACCTCCATGACCCTGAAGATCCTGGGTCAAGATCCCCCAGAGGATAGTCCACCTGGGGACACAGTGCCTTCAGCCCCCTGTTGTGGCTGAGCCTGCTGGGGGTTTGCTGCAGAACCACCTGGGTGGCTCGTGCTCTCCGTGGTCCTTTAGTGCTGCCTTAGGGACACAGGCAGCCTGTGAGTGTGTGAGAGTAGGAGGGATAGAAGATGCAGTTGCTGTGAAAGGGTTGTTTTAGGTGAAGAAGCTGTGAGCTGTCCTCAGTCCACTGTGTTGGGGTGAGGTGAGTGGGTCAGGTGGTTTACAGGTGGGCATCATGGCTCTCGTTTAAAGGCTGTGCTGGACTGAAGGGCACTGCAGGCATTGGGCAGCTGGGATGGTGAAGTCCACCCACACAACTGGAGAGGCAGAGAATCTGTCAGCTCACAGGTGACTGGATGGTTCTGGGAGATGGGATTCTTGTTGATGATAGAAGTGGATTGGGCGTTGTGCCAGAGGGTGGGACAGATGTGTGGGGCAGAGTGCCAGTTTTGAGAGGGCACTGACCACCCAGGTACTGCAGTGCCTTGTGAGGGACAGGGGTGGGAGAGGGGACAGGAACCCTTCAGGCTTCCCTAGCCCTTCTTTGTCCTGTATGCAGCTGTCCCAATGATGGTATTTCCACATAGTCACAGTAAGCGTCTGTTTGAAATACACAGGTGTCAAGCTGGTGTGGCCTGTTTGTGCAGGATGTACTGACCTCATACAGCAGAGCTCTCATGAATTCTGCTTGTCCAGAAACCCTGGGGCCTCACTGTGTGCCTGTGGCTCATGCCAAGTGCTGGGTTGGATGAGTGGCCTCTGGGTTTAATGTTGGATCAAATCAGGAGCAGGTCTTTCTCTGCTGTCCTTGGTTCTCTAGTTTCTCTTTGGTACTGGATGCTAAAGAAGTTTAAAGTCAAATGGGTCTCAAAGCATAGCCCATGTGGCTGGGTTTGAACTGAGCTGCTGGTTTTTCTTGCTGTCCTGGGCTGTTGGCTCCTTGGGTGGGGTCGCTAAGCCTTGGATGGATTCCATCCTAATATGAGCTTTGGTTCTTGGCTACGGCAGCTCATGGGAGAAGCAGACATAGAGGGAGAGCCTGCAGGACCTGGAGTTCTTCCTGAGAGCGAATCTGCCCCACTGTGGTGCTGGGAGTGTTGGTTTCAAAGTTGTCCAGCCCCTGGAATACATCCTGCCGAAAGTGAAAGTGTTAGTTGCTCAGTTGTGTCCGACTCTTTACTACCCCATGGACTGTAGCCCAGCAGGCTCCTCTGCCCATGGAATTCTCCAGGTGAGAATACTGGAGTGGGTTGCTGTTTCCTTCTCCAGGGGATCTTCCTGACCCTGGGATCAAATCCAGGTTTCTTGCCCTAGAGGCAGACTGTTTACCATCTGAGCCACCTGAGGGTCCAGAAAGGCCCCTGGGGGCTGCAAAAGGTGCAACTGGTAAAGCCCTGACCCCTTTTTAGGAGTCTGGTCGTTGGGTGGTCATGGTGGAGAAGTGGGGAGTAGAGGACTGTAAATGTAGGGGCTCATCTGTGTGGTAGTACTGCTAGATCTAATAGCAGTGCTAGTTAGTTAAATAATTGATTTTATGAAGCAACTTCCCATGTTGTGATCTATCTGTACTGCTTGTTGGTCTTTGTATTTTAGACAGTGGAAAATGTAAACTCAACCCAGAAGTCTGTAAAACACAAACGTGTTTCCTTGCTGACCTCCAGCCTTCTTTCAATTCCTTGGGTGCACAGCATGCCCCGTGGATCATCCGTGATCCCAAGCAGTGTGCTCCTTCCACCCACAGCACGAGTAGGGCCTCCCAGGTACTCCTGGCGGCACCAGTGGGAAAAAGGATGATGCCAGTCCAGGGTGAGGCTTTTAGGTTTTACTATTTTGAGATATGAAAACCTCTGTCCTATGAGAAGTGAGGAGTATCTCTCCTGCTCAGAGAAACAAGTACCATGCTGTGGAGCCTGCACAGGTCACCCCTAATTAGAACAGAACAGGCGGCAAGTTCCCAGCACCCCTGGCCTCTGTGTGCACCTCCACGGGGACCACAGGTGGGGAGGACAGGTCCCTACCTGCCCAGGGCCCTCAGCATGGAGAGGAGGAGCCTGAAGTCTCTGCCTGGGCCTGAGTCACAGAGATCACCTCTCCAGGTCATCAGGGCTTCTCTCTGAGAGGTGAGGTCTCTACCTGCTGGTGTGTAAGTGGGGTGACCTCAGAGAGCCAGAGTGGGTTCACCCAGTCCCTTCCTCTGAGAGGGGAGGAGTGGCTGGGAATTATGTCCTCTTCCCAGAACCCTAAGAAGTGGCCTGGTCTTGTCTGGTCACTTGTCCTTTGTCTGAGGTTTTACTGATGATCTCTGGTCCAGGTGGAGGTTGGGAAACACATGTTTGTGTAAATCTTCATTTTGGAGCTCAGCTGATGGCCAGGAAGTAAACAGAATCCTCTGAGAGTCCCTCAGTGGGCTTTGTGCCTTGACTCACAGCTGGTTCCCTGAGAGCTGCAGTGGACTCTTGCCTTTATTTCCCAACCCTTTCTTCCATGTGTCCCTCACTTCTGCTCAACCCAGGAGGCTGAGGATTGGCTGATGATGGCAAAGATACTGTGGGCTGAGAGCTACCACTGAGGACCACACAAGGAGAGGAGGAGAGGGCACTGAGCCAAGTGGACGGGGACCTGCAGAGCAGACCTGCTATGCGCCCTGCTGGTTCCTGAGAGCATTGTGTTAGCCATTAGGTGTTAGTAACACTCACCGTGATGACCTTGAGTTATAAATGAGGTTGATGCTTTTCAATCCATTTTCTTTACTTCTTCTAAGTATATGTAAGTTTTTATTGCAAAATTAAAAAAAATTTTTTTAATTGAAGTATGATTGGCTTATAATGTTTTATTAGTTTCTGGTATACATCATTAGTGATTTAATATTTGATACAGTACATAGTAATTTTAGTTACCAACTATCACCATAAAAAGTTATTCCAGTATTATTGAGTATGTTTTCTATGTTATATATTACAAACTTGTGATATATTTTAAAAGATTTTGTGTATTTATCTTTTCTTCCAATCCGCTTTTATTTATTTGATAAATTGGTGTTTTTACCTCTTAAGTTTCCTCACCTATTTCACTTGTTCACTTCACTCCCCTCAGTGCATTTTTTTAAGTAGTCAGGGTGGTAGGTGTCTCATTTTTAAAAAACTGCATTCATAATGGTTAAAAATTTTAGCAATCTGCTTAGAAGTGAAACTTTAATTACAGGCTAGAAAATTTGGCTTTTACACATGATTTTTCTCAAGAGTTCTTGTTCTACTACGATCACCTGTAAGCAGCAATGAGTTTTCCAAGCCCTTTGTGAAACCAGCCTCTGCCATTATGAATAGAGTAAGTCTCTGCCCTGAACTTCTGTTAATAAAGATGTTGAAATGATTTCAGAGCACTTTGAGCTGTTGCAGCTCATTTAGTTGTCCCAGGATTCCTCCGAGGGAGGCAAGGCAGGAATTTCCATAGATAAGGACCTGGAGATGCAGGAGGATACTTGATGGGCTTAGAATCTTGTGACTTGCAGATGGCTGACCCGGTTTCTGAAGCACAGCTTTCTGATTCCTAGACCAGTGCTCTCTACATCATGTCCTGAGGCTTCCTCTCTTCCCACAGCCTCAATTCTTGCTATTTCGCATGTGTATCAGAAGTATACATGTTAATAAACCTCTGTTTGATTTTCTTTTTTATTTTATTTTATTTTTTAAATTTTATTTATTTATTTTTATTATTATTATTATTTTTTTTTACTTTACAATATTGTATTGGTTTTGCCATACATCAGCATGCATCCGCCACAGGTGTACACATGTTCCCAATCCTGAACCCCCCTCCCTCCTCCCTCCCCATACCATCCCTCTGGGTCATCCCAGTGCACCAGCCCCAAGCATCCTGTATCCTGCATCGAACCTGGACTGGTGATTCATTTCTTATATGATATTATATATGTTTCAATGCCATTCTCCCAAATCATCCCCCTCTTCCCTCTCCCACAGAGTCCAAAAGACTGTTCTATACATCTGTGTCTCTTTTGCTGTCTCGCAGATTTTCTCCTGTTATTCTGTCATTTATTATAAAGATCCTCAGCTAAGAACTCAGAAGGGTGAAGGGAAATAAGCCCCTATGTCACTCTAAGTCAGCTTCAATAATTGCTATAATGAGCAGTCTTGATTCATCTGAAACTCACTCTCACTTCCCAAGATTAATTTAAAGCAGTTCCAAGACAGCATATCATTTTTATCCATAAATATTTTAGTATGTATCTTTAAAAGATGTGGAATCTCCCCCCACTAAACATATTTGCTGCTGCTGCTATGTCGCTTCAGTCGTGTCAGACTCTGTGCAACCCCATAGACGGCAGCCCACAAGGCTCCCCCGTCTCTCGGATTCTCCAGGCAAGAACACTGGAGTGGGTTGCCATTTCTTTCTCCAATGCATAAAAGTGAAAAGTGAAAGTGAAGTCGCTCAGTCCTGTCCGACTCTTAGCGACCCGTATGGACTGCCGCCTACCAGGCTCCTACATCCATGGGAGTTTCCAAGCAAGAGTACTGGAGTGGGTTGCCATTGCCTTCTCCACTAAACATATGTAGCATAAACATTATTATTATTATGCATAAATATTTACTTCAATGTCATCAATAACTAGCCAGTGCTCACAGTTGTCTTTTTCCCCTCTTCTGTTGGAAGCAGTATTAAATAAGGTACACTTGGCTGACACAGGTTATTCAGATTGCCTTTCTGTTCCCCTCCACCCCGAGCCTCTAGGTTGTTTGTCCTGTAGAGATTCCTACAGCCTGGATTTGGCTGATCGCCTCTCCCCCTGTGTCAATGAACATGTTCCTCTGGCACCTTAGGTTGGTGTTTAGGTCTAGAAGTTTGATGTAACTCCTTTGGATTTTCTTCACCCCTTTTGTCTACGTAGGAGGTAGGGTTGTATATCTCCTTTATGAGGTACATACCATCTTTTGTGTGTTGCAGGGGTGGTGGTATGGGTGTGTGTGTAATGTTAGGAGCTATTCATGATCCTTTCTCAATGTCCATTAATTCATTAAGGGTTGCAAAATGGGTAAGCTCTTTGATTAACCCTGAAATATAGTATTTATAGGGACAGTAGGAGAAAATGATTTTTTCACTTTTTAAAACCTGTTTTGAAAATGATAAATTGGTTCTCCTCTGGGGCTACTGAGTTTTTATTGTTTTTTGGTTTGGTTTTGTATATGTCAGTTTGAGCTCATGGATTTCAGCATTTCTGACCTGCTTCAGTCCATTTCATTTGTTATACTTGTGCAAACATTTGGCCACCTTTGGGCAATGCGAGTCTATTCAGGTTGGGTCCTAAGTATTTTGCACATACTCTAGAAGTCTTTGCTGTTTTTTTTTTTTAAATATCTTTTTTTGTTTTGTTTTTTGGTTTCTGGTGTGACAGGATGTTTTTATCTCATTTTGTACAGCATTTGCTCATCCCTGGAATCATCCATTTCTCTAAGCAGCCCTGTCTTCTTTTAGTGTGAAATGGTATTTATAGATGATAGTCTGGTTGCTAGAGGAGCTTACTGCTCTTGATTGTTTTTCTTGGCTTTTTCATTAGACAAAGTTAGAATACATTTTTTAAGGTAAACAAATATTTTTATATGGGTGTTTCCAATCCAATTCAGATACAGGACATTAGTGTTTTACTTCATCTTATTGTGCTTCAGTTCAGTTCAGTCACTTAGCAGTGTCTGATTCTTTGTGACCCCATGAACCGCAGCATGCCAGGCCTCCCTGTCCATCACCAACTCCAGGAGTTTACTCAATATCATGTCTATTGAGTCAGTGATGCCATTCAACCATCTCATCCTCTGTCATCCCCTTCTCCTCCTGCCCTCAATATTTCCCAGCATCAGGGGCTTTTCCAATGAGTCAGTTCTTTGTATCAGGTGGCCAAAATATTGGAGTTTCAGCTTCAACATCAGTCCTTCCATTGAACATCCAGGACTGATCTCCTTTAGGATGGACTGGATGGATCTCCTCGCAGTCCAAGGGACTCTCAAGAGTCTTCTCCAACACCACAGTTCAAAAGCATCAATTCTTCAGCGCTCAGCTTTCCTTATACTCCAACTCTCACATCCATACATGACCACTGGAAAAACCATAGCCTCGACTAGATGGACCTTTGTTGACAAAGTAATGTCTATGCTTTTTAATCTGCTGTCTAGGTTGGTCATAACTTTCCTTCCAAGTAAGTGTCTTTTAATTTCATGGTTGCAATTACCATCATCAGTGATTCTGGAACCCAAAAAAATAAAGTCAGCCACTGTTCCCACTGTTTCCCCATCTGTTTGCCATGAAGTGATGGGACCGGATGCCATGATCTTAGTTTTCTGAATGTTGAGCTTTAAGCCAACTTTTTCACTCTTCTCTTTCACTTTGATCAAGAGGCTCTTCAGTTGTTCTTCACTTTCTGCCGTAAGGGTGGTATTATCTGCATATCTGAGGTTATTGATATTTCTCCCAGGAATCTTGATTCCAGCTTATGCTTCATCCAGCCCAGAATTTCTCATGATGTACTCTGCATATAAGTTAAATAAGCAGGGTTACAATATATAGCCTCGACATACTCCTTTTCCTATTTGGAACGAGTCTGTTGTTCCATGTCCAGTTCTAACTGTTGCTTCCTGACCTGCATATAGGTTTCTCAAGAGGTAGGTCAGGTGGTCTGGTATTCCCATCTTCAGAATTTTCCACAGTTTATTGTTATTGTTCTTGCATGTCTCTTTTCTCCCATCATCTATTCTCTTTGTCCAATGTCTAAGCCCAATTCTCAATGATATCAACATAATTATTCATTTATTGTATGTTATAAAGTGACTTCTGAAAGCAATCTAATATTTTTATTTTCTTTTGGAGTTCATACTGTGTTCATTTGGGTGTATCACACAGAGCATGTGTTTTCAAATTATTTTGTTTCAAATCACTTTTGATACTTCTTTTTTGTATGGCTCTGCAAAACAAAACAGAATGGGTTTATATATTTAGGTACTTTTATGTAATTTTACTCTAAAATTTTAGGAATTGCTTTTTAAAAATTTAGTTATTTTATAATTATAATTCTGTGTAATGTTTTCATGATTCCAAAATCAAGAAAAGGCTACTTAAAGAAGTCTAATATCATTGTTAGCTCTATTCTAATTCTCCTTCTCCTTTTATAGATAACTTTCCAGGCTAATTTTGACTCATCTTTTTATTAATGTTTCTTAAATAAATTTTTTTCTCAACATTTTATTTTTCTGACTGTGCAGAATGAACATTTTCAATTTCAATACTGTAATCTCTGGACTTTTCTAGAAGCATGAAATGTGCAATGGAACTCTGGTAAAAAGTCTTTGTGATCATTGTAATTCCCTGTAATTCCTGCAGATGAGGTCTGCAGCCATTCCAGGCTCAGATGCCATGACAGTGCGAGATTGGAGGTTAGCAGACACTTACATGGGGTTAGTTTCCACATCCAGAATCTACAGGGAGAGGAATCTTCTCCACCCTCATCAGTTGAACCTAAACCAGTTTCTGGAGGCTGGGTCTTGGGTGTCAGAGTGCACTTATCTCCTCCCAGGTGATGCTAAGGTGTAGTCAGGATGAAGACCAGTGTGTAAGAGATGAGTGAAGGCTAATATGTCTAGAATCCTGATGGTTATGATTTCTGCAGTTTCACTGCTTTTCCTCCTTATCTTTGGATTTTTCTCAACTCTACATTTTGTCACCTTTCACCCAGTCCTAAAGATTCTGTCTATTCGTTTTTTCCTACAGGCCCATTCTTTTCTGCTTATATGTCTCAGTCAAGTGTTTGGTAAAACTTTGATAGCTTGTTTCTATATTTGTGTTTTTTTCCCCCATGAATGAGATATGAGGAAGTTGCCTGAGAAATGTTTCAAGTGCATTAACATGGAGAAGGAATTCTATCCACTCAGAATTTCTAGCATCTAAGCTAACCCTGTAAGAAGTTACCCTAAGAAGCAAAATGTGGGACCCAATGTCAGGTGCTTTCATGAGGCTTAATACTAAAGACTCTACCAATGAATGTCTACCTCGAGCTTCCCTGGCAGTCTACTGATTAAGACTCCATGTCCCTGGTGCAGATGCCAGGGTTGTTTTTTTTTTTTTAACTAATTTATTTATTTTAATTGGAAACTAATTACTTTACAATATTGTGGTGGTTTTGCCAAACATCAACATGAATCAGCCATGGGTGTACATGTGTTCCCCCACCCAGAACCCCCCTCCTATCCCTCCTACCTTCCTTCCTACCCCATCCTTCTTGGTTGTCCCAGAGCACCAGCTTTGGGTGCTCTACTTCATGCATCAAACTTGCACTGGTCATCTGTTTTACATATGGTAATATATATGTTTCAATGCTATGCTCTCATATTGTCCTGCCCTCTCCTTCTCCCACATAGTCCAAAAGTCTCTTCTTTACATCTGTATATTTTTTGCTGTCTTGCATATAGGGTTGTCGTTACTGTCTTTCTAAATTCCATATATATGCATTAATATACTGTACTGGTATTTCTCTTTCTGACTTACTTCATTCTGTATAATAGGCTCCAGTTTTATTTACCTCATTGGAACTGACACAAACACATTCTTTTTTATAGCTGAGTAATATTCCGTTGTGTATATATACCACAACTTCCTTATCTATTCATCTGCCAATGGACATCTAGGTTGCTTCCATGTCCAGCTATTGTAAATAGTGCTGTAATGAACATTGGGGTACATGTGTCTCTTTCAATTCTGGCTTCCTCAGTGTATATATGCAGCAGTGGTATCGGTGGGTCATATGGCAATTCTATTTCTAGTTTTTTTTTTTTAAGGAATCTCCACACTGTTCTCCATAGTAGATGCCAAGGTTTTTATCCCTGGTCAGGGAACTAAGATTCTGCATGCCACATTGTATGCCCAAAATAAAAAGTCTGCCTCAGAGACTCAGACTCTCAGATAATCCTGAATAATGGATGTGGTGGTATTAAATTCAGTTCTTTAAAAGATCCTTTATGATTTCAGATTTGTGAAGAATTCTTGTGAAAGAATAAAATTATATGCTCAATTGGTTTGTGAAAGAATATACATGTGATCATAGATTGATGTCGAAGAGGAAGGGTTTAAGGGGGCAGTGTTTGACCTTGTTCCTGCTTATCAAGGGGATGCTACCCCGCGTCCGAGGTCAGGGGCGGCAGCTGAGAGTGCCAGGCTGTGACAGTGCAGGAGCAGCTGAGAAGAGCTACCTCATGCATGAGGCCAGGGGCGGCGGCTGGGAGAAGCAACCCCACGTCCAAGGAGCGGTGGCTGTGTGGGCATAGGAGGGCCTAGAGGAGCTATTCCACTTTCAAGGTCAAGAGGGGTGGCAGTCAGGAGATACCCCTTGTCCAAGGTAAGGAGCAGCGGCTGCATTTTGCTGGAGCAGCCGTGAAGAGATACCCCACGTCCAAGGTAAGAGAAATCCAAGTAAGACGGTAGGTGTTGCAAGAGGGCATCAGAAGGCAGACACACTGAAACCATAATCGCAGAAAGCTAGTCAATCTAATCACACTAGGACCACAGCCTTGTCTAACTCCATGAAACTAAGCCATGCCCATGGGGCCACCCAAAACTGGTGGGTCATGGTGGAGAGGTCTGACAGAATGTGGTCCACTGGAGAAGGGAATGGCAAACCATTTGAGAACCCCATGAACAGTATGAAAAGGCAAAATGATAGGATACTGCAAGAGGAACTCCCCAGGTCAGTAGGTGCCCAATATGCTACTAGAAATCAGTGGAGAAATAACTACAGAAAAAATGAAGGGATGGAGCCAAAGCAAAAACAATACCCAGTTGTGGATGTGACTGGTGATAGAAGAAAGGTCCGATGTTGTAAAGACCAATATTTCATAGGATCCTGGAATGTCAGGTCCATGAATCAAGGCAAATTGGAAGTGGTCAAACAAGAGATGTCAAGAGTGAATGTCAACATTCTAGGAATCAGCGAACTGAAATGGACTGGAATGGGTGAATTTAACTCAGATGACCATTATAGCTACTACTGCGGGCAGGAATCCCTTAGAAGAAATGGAGTAGCCATCATGGTCAACAAAAGAGTCCGAAATGCAGTACTTGGATACAGTCTCAAAAATGACAGAATGATCTCTGTTCGTTTCCAAGGCAAACCATTCAATATCACAGTAATCCAAGACTATGCCCCAACCATAATGCTGAAGAAGCTGAAGCTGAATGGTTCTATGAAGACCTACAAGGCCTTCTAAAACTAACGCCCAAAAAAGATGTCCTTCTCATTATAGGGTCTGGAATGCAAAAATAGAAAATCAAGAAACACCTGGAGTAACTGGCAGATGTGGCCTTGGAATATGGAAAGAAGCAGGGCAAAGGCTAAGAGAGTTTTGCCAAGAAAATGCACTGGTCATAGCAAACACCCTCTTCCAACAACACAAGAGAAGACTCTACACATGGACATCACCAGATGGTCAACACCAAAATCAGATTGATTATATTCTTTGCAGCCAAAGATGGAGAAGCTCTATGCACTCAAAAACATGAGCTGACTGTGGCTCAGATCATGAACTCATTATTGCCAAATTTAGACTTAAATTGAAGAAAGTAGGGAAAACCACTAGACCATTCAGGTATGACCTAAGTCAAATCCCTTATGATTATACAGTGGAAGTGAGAAATCGATTTAAGGGACTAGATCTTATAGACAGAGTGCCTGATGAAATATGGACAGAGGTTTGTGACATTGTACAGGAGACAGGGATCAAGACCATCCCCATGGAAAAGAAATGCAAAAAAAGCAAAATGGCTGCCTGGGGAGTCCTTACAAATAGCTGTGAAAAGGAGACAAGCGAAAAGCAAAGGAGAAAAGGAAAGATATAAACATCTGAATGCAGAGTTCCAAAGACTAGCAAGAAGAGATAAGAAAGCCTTCCTCAGCAATCAGTGCAAAGAAATAGAGGAAAACAACAGAATGGGAAAGACTAGAGATCTCTTCAAGAAAATTAGAGATACCAAGGGAACATTTCATGCAAAGATGAGCTCAATAAAGGACAGAAATGGTATGGATCTAACAGAAGCAGAATATTAAGAAGAGGTGGGAAGAATACACAGAAGAACTGTACAAAAAAGATCTTCATGACCAATATAAGCACGATGGTGTGATCACTGACCTAGAGCCAGACATCCTGGAATGTGAAGTCAAGTGGGCCTTAGAAAGCATCACTACAAACAAAGCTAGTGGAGGTGATGGAATTCCAGTTGAGCTATTTTAAATCCTGAAAGATGATGCTGTGAAAGTACTGCACTCAATATGCCAGCAAATTAGGAAAACTCAGCAGTGGCCACAGGACTGGAAAAGGTCAGTTTTCATTCCAATCCCAATGAAAGGCAATGCCAAAGAATGCTCAAACTACCACACAGTTGCACTCATCTCGCATGCTAGTAAAGTAATACTTAAAATTCTCCAAGCCAGGCTTCAGTAATATGTGAACCATGAACTTCCAGATGTTCAAGCTGGTTTTAGAAAAGGCAGAGGAACCAGAGATCAAATTGCCAACACCCGCTGGATCATGGAAAAAGGAAGAGAGTTCCGGAAAAAGATCGATTTCTGCTTTATTGACTATGCCAAACTTTTGACTGTGTGGATCACAATAAACTTTGGAAAATTCTGAAAGAGATGGGAATACCAGACCATCTGACCTACCTCTCGAGAATCCTATATGCAGGTCAGGAAGCAGCAGTTAGAACTGGGCATGGAACAACAGACTGGTTCCAAATAGGAAAAGGAGTATGTCGAGGCTGGATATTGTCACCCTGCTTATTTAACTTATATGCAGAGTACATCATAGAAAACGCTGGGCTGGAAGAAGCACAAGATAGAATCAAGGTTGCCGGGAGAAATATCAATAACCTCAGATATGCAGATGACACCACCCTTATGGCAGAAAGTGAAGAGGAACTAAAAAGCCTCTTGATGAAAGTGAAAGTGGAGAGTGAAAAAGTTGGCTTAAAGCTCAGCATTCAGAAAATGAAGATCATGGCATCTGGTCCCATCACTTCATGGGAAATAGATGGGGAAATAGTGAAAATAGTGTCAGATTTTATTTTTTTAGGCTCCAAAATCACTGCAGATGGTGACTGCAGCCATGAAATTAAAAGACACTTACTCCTTGGAAGAAAAGTTATGACCAACCTAGATAGCATATTCCAAAGCAGAGACATTACTTTGCCAACAAAGGTCTGTCCAGTCAAGGCTATGGTTTTTCCCGTGGTCATGTATGGATGTGGGAGTTGGACTGTGAAGAAATCAGAGTGCTGAAGAATTGATGCTTTTTAACTGTGGTGTTGGATAAGACTCTTGAGAGTCCCGTGGACTGCAAGGAGATCCAACCAGTCCATTCTGAAGGAGATCAGCCCTGGGGTTTCTTTGGAAGGAATGATGCTAAAGCTGAAACTCCAGTACTTTGGCTACCTCATGCGAAGAGTTGACTCATTTGAAAAGACTCTGATGCTGGGAGGCATTGGGGGCAGGAGGAGAAGGGGACGACAGAGGATGAGATGGCTTGATGGCATCACTGACTTGATGGACGTGTGTCTGGGTGAACTCTGGGAGTTGGTGATGGATAGGGAGGCCTGGTGTGCTGCAATTCATGGGGTCGCAAAGAGTTGGACATGACTGAGCAACTAAACTAACTGAACTGAACTGCTTATTAAGAATATTTTAATTTGGTTAGTTTCATGGTTGATAGGATAAGTCAATGGCACCCCACTCCCATGGACACAAGAGCCTGGCAGGCTGCAGTCTTTGGGGTCGCTAAGAATCAGACTTGACTGAGCGACTTCATTTTCACTTTTCACTTTCGTGTATTGGAGAAGGAAATGGCAACCCACTCCAGTGTTCTTGCCTGGAGAGTCCCAGGGATGGAGGAGCCTGGTGGGCTGCCATCTATGGGGTCACACAGAGTTGGACCCGACTGAAGCGACTTAGCAGCAGCAGCAGCATGGTTGATAATGAATATTTTCTCAGTTGTTTTCTCTCTTATTAGTTGAAGGTGAGAATCGGGAATGTGCAGATGAGATAATTCCTTGGTGGTGCGTGCTCACACTTGCGTACACATGGTGGGGTTAGGTCCTGGGAATGCTGTCAGCAGTGTCTGTGTCCCCAGCCACAGCCACTCCTTGCCTCTCTGAGAGACTCTCCAAGACAGAGTCTTCTGAAATTGGACCTTTCCTTGGGATTCACACCACTATTTGATTTGGAGATAATACTTGGAACAGAGCATCGAGCATATGTAGGCGCTAATCTTCTGGTAGTCAGAAAATCTTTTGCCTGGTCTGCCTCGGCCAGTTTTACCAAATGCCAGAAATGGAAATATTCACAGATTACAAATGGTGCTGATAGCTGTCCTGTTAAATGACTCTTCATCTCTAGCCTTTCCTTATGTGTGGAGGGGACAGATTTCCTCAGTCTACCTTTGAGGGCCATAATCATTTCTGTCCTATGTGTTCTGGAAGCTTGCAAGAATCATATTTAATATGTGTATTCTTATTCTCTATATGTATTTTGGGGTTTTGTTTTCACAATTTTGTGCTATTCACTATTTTGCTTTCTATTTTTTTTTTTTTTTTTGAGAGAAATTACTGGAAAATTGTTCTTTGCTTGCTGTTATTTTTCATATGGAGTATAATATCAATTTTCTGTTTTCAATGGTTGCAACTTATGCCAGAATGGAAATTCCTTGTATGTTATACTTTTCATCACCTTTATGAATTACCATGACTGCTCCTTGTTTGAGGAAAACTTGTGCATTTGTACTCAGTCACTCAGTTGTGTCTGATTCTTTGTGACCCCAAGGACTGTAGCCTGCCAGGCTCCTCTTTCCATGGGATTCTCCAGGCAAGAATACTGGAGTGGGTTGCCATTTCTTCCTGTAGAGGATCTTCCCAACTTAGGGATCAAACCTGCATCTCCTGTGTCTCCTGCATTGAGATAAATTCCTTATCATTGAGCCAATGGAGGAAGTCCCAAAATAGTGCTTAAGAATAACAAATGACTTTCCTCCCAAATTACATCAGATCAAAGTAACAGGTCATGACTGAAAATCTTTATTATCTTTTGAAAATTTCTATTCCAAAGAAAGAAAAATCATTATCAAGAAAAAAAAAAAAAAAGATTTGACAGATGAGTGAAAGGTATGGGCCCTAAACTGACATTATACTTTAATGAGGCTTTTTGATAAACTGTTTTTTTCTTTTTTTTTTTAGTATTTATTTATTTGTCTGTGCTGGGTCTTAGTTGCCACATGTGGGATCTAGTTCCCCAACCAGGGATCTAACCCAGGTCCGTTGCATTGGGAGTGTGGAATCTTAGCCACCGGGCCACCAGGGAAGTCCCACAACTGGGTTATTAAATATTGTTTCTCAGTGAAGAAAAACCAGATATGTTTAGGTGGTAGTGATCTGCCTTTATTTACTTTTTTTTTTGCTGGATTTGTTGCACTTAACCATATTCTCTTTGGTGAGTGATGTTACTCTTATTTCTCCCGTAATTACAAGGATGTTAGGCTCAAATGGAGACCTAAGTAACAGGCAACAGTGATTCCCAAAAAGAATCATAAATTTCAGGAAATTTGGGGATGGCAGATATTCCTGCTGGGTTTCTGGTCGTTTGTGGCTGCAGCACTGGACTGCCCTTAGTGACACCTGGGCTGGGACTGCCCATGTGTACAGTTTGACATTTTTGCTTCTCTGTGTGGCCTCCACATTTTCATCTCAGGAAACTCTATAAACACTGTGTTTGACAATCTGCTGTATGAGGGACTCTTCCAAGAGGTCTCTATGCCTCTTGGGATGGATGACAGGACACGGTGGAAATGTATCAGAACTGATCGTTTTGCTGCCGTATGATCATCTTACTTATACTTCTTCAGCTAAGTAGTGTTCTGTTTATTCTCTATAGTAGATGATATCTTAAGGCAGTAGCATATTGATGATGAAGTGAGTGAGAGGCTCTGGCCTCCTCAATCACAGTAGCCACTGTATTTCTGGTTAAGTCAGCCAAATCACTAAAGGCATTTAAAGCGCCAGGCAATCCGGAATGAGCCCGAATGTGTCCAATGAAAAATATTTTATTTCTTTTCCAAATTTGTTGCTGTAATTTAGTTAACAAATGAAATATGGTAGTTTTATTTTTAGACAAAAACCACAGTTTCAATGTGTGGAAACAACCTGACAATATACTGAGAATCAGAATAAAGGTTAAATTCTTCATCTGCAAACATAGCAAAAGCCTCTATGACTGCTGTTATTTCAGCTCTTTGAGCTGAAGTTTCCCATGTTTCTAAAACCTTTTGGTGATTTTTAGTGACTACGGAGGCTTTACCGTTTGCTGACCCATCAGTAAAAACTATCTGAGCATTTGGAATAGGAGATTGTCAAACATTAGAAGAGCACCAAGTTGTTCTTTATTATATGGAATTACAATTTCTGATGGCTCTTTAACCAAATAATTCAATGCTCCACTTTTTTCCTTTTAATATCAACGTAGCTATCAATCCTGGATAAGAAGCCGCTACCTTTTTAGCTTGGGCGGGGAGATGGACCCATTCTAGGGGGCCGTTTTGCCATAAAACCAATTTTTTGTCTGGCTACCCCAATTACACCTATGGGGGTTTTATGGTAAAAGAATTGTCAAGCAGTTGTCAATTTAATTTTTAAAATTTTTAAAATTTACATTTTAACAGCATAAATTTTGGGATTTGTTAATTTAGGTCTAATGTTTAGTTTAAGTCTCTATATAAATTTAAATAATAAATGCATAATCTCCTTATCTCATTTTGGTATACAGATATATCTAAATGCAAAATGTATTTATATATGTATTTATACATGGCAACAAGTATAAACTTATTGACATAATCAATATACTTGAATTAATCTTTATAATTAATATGTTAATTAATATATATTACAGCAATACAACACGTACACAGCTAATACCAGCCAACACAAACCAATGTACTGCAATAATACATGTCACACATATACAATTATACAGTATATAGAACATATATCATCACAGCACATCAAACCATACCAATTAATATCAGCCACACACATTATACTACTGCAATATATATTTGATTATACAGTATATATATAATATGCATATATACTATACATATTAATTATATACAAATTAATTAAGTATAGATCTATAAATAGAATTAGGTATACCTCTATTATATTTTATTTATACCCATACCTAATTAGGCGAACTGCAATTAGGCAAATATATTTATATTATGTATTTATAATAATATATATAGTATTATTAATTGTACCGCCTGTTGATAACTAAGAAATTGAGAAAACCCTTCTCTGAGTATCTCCTATTTGAGACAGCATGTCCCTCCCCCATAGGGTAAAGGGGAGCGTAGGAACTACGTAGGGTTGGAAAGTTCCACAGGTATCTTCAAACTGCCAATCTAACATTTTTGAACTTTTAACTACTGTGGGGGCTTGAGGGCAAATGAAACAAAATTTGACCCCTGAAATCTATCAGGGCAACTTGCCAATCATCACTATTTTGTAAAAGACTTGCAGTTGATCCTTACTGAGTGAAATTATTATATTTGCTACTTATTTTCTAAAAAGTTCCACACTTCCTTTTTTCCTCTTTTTATAATTAATTGTGCCACCAAGTTGGGATAAGATAAAACTATTTTTCTTGGGGTCACTGGTAGATGGAACCAATGGGCCTTTTTGTCATAAGCACCCGGTAGGTGTATGTTTTGTGGCAAGAATAATTTAATCTCATCTTTTGGTAATATTAATCCTAATTAACTGACCATTTAAAGTCTCATACACTTCAACAAGAGCTAACTCTGTCTCATTAGTCAACTTTCTCTTAGAACTGGAATTAGGATCAATTTTTAAGCAATCAAATAAAGGCTTTAAATCTGCAGTAGTCAGTTTTAAATGAGGGCATATCCAATTAATGTCCCCTAATAATTTTTGGAAATCATTTAAAGTTAGTAAACAATCTCTCCGCAGCTTCAAAGGGGCATTATCAGTTTTTAAAACTTTTGGCACACCTAAATATGAGAAGCAAGTAAAGAGGTGTTGCACAACATGTTTATAAGCTTCTCCAGTTAGTTTTGTAAACCAAATCTGGTCTATAGCTTTTTAGATGACAAGTAACCATCTAATCTTTGCTTGAATACGTCCAACAACAGGAAACTCACTACTCTTCAAGGTTTTAAACTCTCCCTCACCTTTTTTTTTTTTTTTTCTACAGCATTCTCACCCCGCATATCACTTTCTCTAATCCCACCAACTCATTTTTAGTAGTATGTGTGGGCCAGGAACTGGGCCAGTCTTTTCCAGCAATGTTAAGAGACGTCTGTTCTTGTGTCTAATAGCCCTGACATTTTATTTTCTTGAATTAAAAGATCTTTTAAAGGCCTTGGAGCTGTAATTTCCTGCACCCAAAAGGCTAGATCACTAAATCCAAATGTTCTGTGGCTCCTAGCCTGAGAAGTCAAGGTTTTTTCTTGTCTGATAATAAAGTAAAAAGCAAAAGCTGTGTTACTCTTTGACCTTTATTAATTTGCACAGTTTTAGTAGGCGGTGAGAACAAAACTTTAATTTCTCAATATAATCAGAATCTACTACACCATGCACCACCGAAATTTTCTTTTTCTTTTTTTTTTTCTTTCTTTCTTCTTTCTTTCTTTCTTTCTTTTTTTTTTTTTTAAGAAAGCGAGCTACGCCCTAGCACAAGTCCTACAATGCCCTCAGGTAGGGGGCCAGCCACTCCCGTTGGAATTGGAGTAACCTCGTCAAGGGTTAATATTGTTGCTAAATCCCCTTACCGTTTGGTTTTTCTCTTAGCCTGGGTGAGACCCCCCTGAGGGGGTTTTCTCCAAGGAGCACGCTCTGCATATTGTGCATGCAGTCTGTTTTAAAAGCTCCACTGTTTAAAAAACTTTTTATCTTTTTCAGGCTTAGGCAACACTTTGAGAGGCTTTGGGGGCAAAGTGGGGAACTCTTGGGCCCTGGAAGACGCAAACGGAGGCGGCGGCTATCGCCCCAAATCAGAAAGTGGTGGATAAGTTTTTTTAAAAGTTTGCGCAGAGGGGGAGGTAGCTCGCCAGGGCGTCTGGCCACAGTGTCCTGTAAGTCCTCTCCTCTCCTCTGCTGATTTTTTCTTACTTCTTCTCTTTAAATCTTTCTCAAGTTTTCTTTCCCTCACTCTCTTTTTTCCTTCCTTTTCTCTTTTCTTTTACTTTCTATCATTTCCTTTTTGTTTCCCTCTTTCATTCTCCCTTCTTCCTTCTTACTACCTTCTCTTTCTTTAGTTTCGTTTCCTTTACCCTCTTTCTCTCTAACTTTTTCTTTCCTCCTCCCTCTCTTTCTCTCTGTATTTCTATTTCTAACTTCCTTTTTTTTTTTCTTTTTCTATCTTGCTGCATTCCCTGATTCCTTCCTCCTCCGATCCTCTCTCCTTTTCACTCTTTAGTTCTTTTTCTATCTTTAGATCTTTCTCTATATTCTTTCCTTTTTTCTTTTTCACTTTTTCCTTTTTTCTTTTTATTTTTCTCTCTCTCTTTTTTTTTTTTTGCTTGGGTGAAGCCCCCCTGAGGGGGTTTTTCTGCAAGGAGTAGGCTCTGTATATTGTGTATTTTTTAAAAGCTCCTTTCTTTAAAAATAAAACTTTTTAATCTTTTTCAACCTTAGGCAATGCTCTGGGAGGCTTTGGATGTAAACTGGGGAATTTTTAGGCCCTGGGAGGTGCAAGCGGAGGTGGAGTAGTCGCCTTAAATCAGAAATTGTTGGATAAATTTTTAAAGGTTTGTGTAGAGGGAGAGGGGGCTCGCCAGGGCACCCGGCCGCAGCGTCCTGTAAGCCCTCTCACTCCTCGGGAGGTAGAGCACAGTGTCCCTCCTCTTCCTTGTCAATGGCAGAAAATATGATCTGCGCAGAAGGTGGAGACCCACTACCATCCACCGCTATAGCCTCTCCCATAGGTCATCCCACAGCCTCATGATGAGGATCCAGAACATTTTTAATCATATTTATAGGATAAGTGTTTAGTTGTTTTTTCACCTTCACCCAAGTATCTAAATTAACAGTAGCTTCTTTAACAGTTTCAAGATTACTTGTATAAAGAGTTGCCATTCTTAGTTTCAGTGTTATCCATGTCAGAAAGTTAAATATAATAGAAGATAAAGCTTTTAGCTTTCAAAAGATCAGGCTTTTCTTTGGCCTTTTAACTTCAGAAACCATTTTTTCTCTCTAACTCTAACTCTTTAACACTTTCAACACTTCCCACTCCTCTCGCCCTGTCTATCCTACAGGGGGGTCCGCGGCACCCTCGAGTGGGGTCCTAGCCGTCCCGAACATTGGAAGAACAATAGGGCTGATGGCCCAGATTGTTCCGGGGGAAGGAACAGTAGGCTGATGGCCCAAACTGTTCCGAGGGAGGAGCAGTAGGGCTGGTGACCCAAACTGCTCCGTGGGGGAACAAGAGGGCTGCTGACCCAGTTGTTCCGAGAATGGGGAGCAATAGAGCTGATGGCTCTGATTGCTTTGGGGAGCTTACCTTCGAAAGTCCCTGTCTCGGGCGCCACCTGCCGGGGACGAGCCCCGGCTGATCCAGGGTATTCGAAGGAGAGATGGCATAGGCGAGGATCAGGATACGATAGTTTCAATTAGATATTAATTAGAGATATAAAGAGTAATAGAATAAGGATAGCTCAGTAGGAAAATTCAGTGGAGAAAAGAGGCTGAGTAGCTTGGTTTACGCGGGAGACCAATAAAACTTCAAGACAAGAAGTTTGCACCACTTACGTAGGCCGCAGGCGTCCTTCCATTCTCCCGAAGGAGAGGAGACACTGAGGCCTCCCCGGTCGGATCTTAGAAGCCCAGGCATAATTAGTAAGCATGGTGGGTTCCGCGCTCCAGATGGAGACTCAGCCAGAAGGAGAGAGAGACATGGGGAGACCAGTATTTCAAGAAACTGATCCCAATTCTTTATTTTCCATGGTCTACTTTTATACACTGAGATGTTATGCAAAAGTCATGCGGGGTCAGCAGTCCTGACTTTTATCAAAGTCAGGTGCTTCATACAAATGTATACAGAGGTCTTAGGGGTGTTACATCATCTTCTGGCCAGGGGGGCCTGCTGACAATTTACGACCCTCTCCTTGTGACAGCGGTCAGTCAATGAGGACACTTATTTCTCCAGGGCTGATTTTTCTCAAAACAGACGCCACCCAAGTAAAGTTACATTCCTACAGGGTGAGGGTGTAGTGGGTTTTAGTTAAGGAAAGAATTTACTTAGCCTAAGGTCTAACGTGATTAATATCAAAGGTTAATACTTATTTCTTCTATATATTCATTAATGTGTGTAAGGGCAGGGGATGTGGAGACTTAGCAACAAACATTGGCTCAACAAATGAAAAACCCTTCACCAATACAATTTCTAATCAGCCCGTTATACTTATACTAATAGTTTTCTAACTTCTCTAAAGAACCCGTTTTTAGAGGGTTTAAAGCATCTTGTGCCTCTCACGGTTGGGAGGCTATGAGCAATCACATGTGGCCGGACGAGCCTGTCAGGCAGGCTAGAGAACCTTCAGAGGAGTTTGTAGGTTAAAACACTCTTATCACGCCCAGGAATTATTATAAACTGGAGCTCTAGGTTAACTCCTTCTCCGAAAGAGGTGGTGGGGGACAGCCCCCTGTAAAGTCAGAGATGTAGGAAAGAGCACAAAGTAGTAAAGTAGGCAGGCTCTGGTTATGGGGGTAGATGCTCGAGGAGTTCCAGGGGGACTCCTGAGGCTCGATCCCGCCTTTGCGTATGTCGAGCCTCCTTCCTCATGACCTTTGTCACGGGCGGAGTACCTCACTCTGGCCCCCAACAGTAGATGAAAATGTCCCTGACTTCATGGAAGGAGAGGCAGTTGGTGCAGCCTGTGAACGTGTGTGTGTGTGCATGCGTGTGTGTAGAACAAGACAGGAATGCTGAGGTTTAATGAGACACCCATATGAGGCATGGGGACATCTTTTGATAAATATCCTGATCAGGCACTAGTTGGCTAAGAAAATGCTTAGATTTTTTGTTGTTTGGTGTTATGGATTCTCCTTCCCTTCCTCTTGTATGTGGCTTCCTCAGCTTCAGATAGATAGAAGAGGGCTATCAAACCAAACCTGTCAGGTGCTTATCCTGTGTTAGTAAGGTGGGATTGCCAAAAAGAAAAAGCCCTGTTCCTGAAAGACTTTCAGACTTTTAACATTTTGTCTTTTATGAAGTCTGTGTAGGAAATGATGTTGAGGGTGGAGATGTTTACTTTAGGTGTGTGGTTTTCATTCATTGAGTGGTTTTCCTTGATGGTGAAGGAAGGGAACCTGGGGAAAAGGAGACCTTCAAGGGGTGACTAGACAGAGGAAGTAAGTTGTGGGGTGAAGTGGCTGTTTGGCAGGGTAGGTAGGTGTTGCCGTTTCTTTGCCTTTTTCTCTGAGAAATAAACTTGCTTCTCTAAGTCTTATTCAGGGTAGAAGCCTCAGTGCACCTTGTGTCAATTGGTTTAGCCTTGGGGAAGGGAGGAATGGGAACATTTCTTCCAAACCACCAACTGCAGTGGATGGTGGATGGAGAACCACGGAAGACATCGTTTTTTAGCTTGGTCTCCACCATGTTTAATTTTTTACTCCAAGGAACATTCTGACTTCCAGAGGGTAGAGACATAGTGAGGCAGTGCTCTTAGGAGCTGAGAGCCTATAGAGCTGCCAAGCCTGATTTCTTTGTGGTCTTCCAACTGAAGCTGGTTTCCTTTCTCTTGATCTACAGACATGTGGAGTTTGGGATGGAAAGGAGTGGGTGTTTGTGCCAGGGTATCAGTTCATAAAGATTCCTGAAGAAGGTGATAATAGCATGTCTCCCATATGTGAACCAGGTTGACTTTCCATTGGGCTTGACATTGAGAGGACAGGGGACAGGGGCAGGCTGCCAGCAGGCTAATTCATATGGAAGCAGATTTCTTCCTCTTCTTCTGCCACCTTTTTCCTTATTCATCTTAAGGCTCACTTGTATTGTGCCAAATGACTTCTAAAGCACTGGTTGTGATAGTTACACTGAGTATCCACAGCGTATTAGGCATACGGTACTAATGCTTTACTATCTTTGAATGTAAAATTTTGCTGTGAGGTTAAACTGTTGCATGCTTGTCTTCTAGGAGATAGTGGATCTGCATATTTTTCTTTTAAATTAGCCATAAACGTAGCATTTTGTCAAAATGTATTTTTAACCTGCTAATACTAAAAGTAAATCTTGTATTAAGAAAAACTGACATTTCTAATTAAGGCTTTTCTTTTCTTTTAGGAAGGCACCAGAGTAGTCCAACCTATATTTTTGGGGAAAATGATTAGTTATGTTGAAAACTACGATCCCACCGATTCTGCTGCTTTGCATGAAGCCTACGGCTATGCGGCAGGGCTGAGCGCCTGCGTGCTCGTGTGGGCCGTTCTGCACCACCTGTGCTCCTACCACATGCAGCGCGTGGGGATGAGGCTGAGAGTAGCCGTGTGCCATATGATCTACCACAAGGTGAGTGTCGCTGGGTACCACGGTGTGTACCTCCCCTGGAGCATCAGGGATATTTAGGGAAGGTTCTCTGTAAACTAAAAATTACATAACTGGGATCGATTACACCTTCCTAGAGAAGCTTGCTATTTGCATCAAGCCAAGTTTGTTGTTGTTGAAGTAAACTTTACCAATAAATAATGAAAAAATTTCTTTTGAGATCACATGAGGGCTGTCCTTGATAACTTTTAGCCATAGGCTGTGGCATAATACTTACTAAATTTGTAGTATTAAATTAATATTAAATTATATTTTTAAAATATTAAATTAATATTTAAAAATAAGCATCAAAAGTATCAAGCTGATTTTCAGTGTCTTCATGCTTAGATCCCATAGTGCTGTTTATAGAAAATTGTTCTTGTTGTTCATTAAAACCTTAATTTACATCAGATATTTATTTAAAAGGGAACTAAGGAGATTGGATCTATAAAACTATATCTAGAAGCAGATAATGTATTTGAGAAAGGGAATGATTATAATTTTAAAAGACCCCTCTAATTATATTCAATATAGTTATGTTAATTTGAGAAAATATAAAGAGAATTCATGCCAAATATAGACTCACTCACTATATTCTATGGATGTGGTTGTTGTTAATGATATTAAAGAAAATAGTAGGGTTTTTGAGATAAAACTTGAAATTTTACATTGTTTCATTCATTCTAGAGAGAATTTGTTGCTCTTCATTTAAGCTACTTTAATACAAGATTTCCTTTTATCTTTAGTATGCATCATAGCACTTTTAATTAGAACTGATTTAATGTGTTCACTAATTTTGTACTGAGGAATGCCAGGAATTATTTCACAGTTTACCCTGGTCTAAACTAGCATAAAAGGAATAAGGGTTTCAGGTATCTTTACAAAGGTATTGCCACAGATATATAAGTGTCAAGAGCTGAAGGGTTCTGTTTAAATTTGACCTTGGATACCTCTTTGCCCAAGACTGTTTGCTTTAAAAAAATCCTTATTTGACTGTATTGCAGCCTTGAAATTTTCCAAGAGAGTAGATCTTAAATGTTCTCACCACACATGTAAAATAGGATAACTGTATTAGGTAGTGGATATTTTAAGTGGTTTTACTATAGTAATCATTTCCCAATGTGTATTTATATAAAAGCATCATGTGCTAACCTTAAACATATGCAATTTTTATTAATAAATATAGCCCTCATTGAAAGATAAACCCAAACAGCTTAAATTTAAAATATTGCTTCTTTTACCTGGTTGCTACTTATCTAGAACTTCCATTTCTTTGGAATACTTCTGTCAGCAGAAAGTGAGATGTCGTCTCATCTCTCCTTGAGCAGAGTCTTGTACATCCCGGGACTGAGTGAACCTGGAGACCTCACTGTCTTGTTTGGCAGCAGCATCTGAGTTGGTTTCCTTCTGGGTGATGTGGAAATCTGAGCTGTGCCAACACATTCCAGTCAGGGTCTTCATTGCCATTCAACATCATCTTTGTTATTCTGTTGCATCTTTAACCATTTAGGAGGTGGATACTCAAGATTTTCCCACCAATGGGCTAAATGTTTGTCTTTTCAGATCATGCTTAACTCTCATGTGAGTGATAGTCGCTCAGTCTGACACTTTGTGACCCCACGGACCATAGCCTGCCAGGCTCCTCTGTCCATGGGTTTCTCCAGGCAAGAATACTAGAGTGGGTTGCCATTTTCTTCTCCATAACTCTTATAATAATTATGAAATTTTACCAGAACTGCATTGTGAAAGCTTGAAGTTAGGTGTGAGGCGATGGTGTAGTCAAAGCTCACTCTTTGCTGCGCAGGTTCACCATTGTCCACTTGTTTTTCTTCCTCTTTCCTCTAACACTTTGAAATCTTGCCTTTTGGAAATGTGATCTGACCTGGCACGTTGGCTTATGTGAATGTAACCATCTCCCGAGATGTTCATTTGCTGTCTTAATTGTACCCAAAAGATGGTTCCTATATGAAGTCAGAAATTGTGGGGATTACACCATAGACATAATCTGAAATTCCAGAAACATGGGAAAGACAGATTTCCTTGTGCACAGCCTTGCATCTAGAGTCCTGCTGTTGTAGAAACAAGACACTCCTTTTCAGATTACAGGCGGACTGATTCCCTAGGACCCAAAAACTGGTGCGACAAAGCAGCTCTGAAAGGCCCCTCTGAATGTTTGTGGTTCATCTTGGGCCCCACCTCCTGATCCCTGGTCCTGGGAAGAAACCAGGTCGAGTGTTAGAAATGGAGTGTCTGCTAAGCTCGTAGCTGTAGTTTGTCTACACTATGGATTCCAGGCTGGGGCAGGTCTCCAGGGGATCTCTAAGGCTGCACATCTGCCACTCCTAACATGGCCCATTCAGCGTTTTCATGCTCTTTTCAGCTGAATTTTGAATGATCCTATGGGAGTTTCCATAAATACAAATGACTTGCCATTTATTTATTAATACATTGTCACAAATTTGGTAAAGTTACTTTTGGCTTTTGATCATTGATTTTTTTTATTATTATTGTGGGGAAGTATACACTGCATAAAGTGTCCTATTTTCACTCCTTTTCAATGCAGCATTTAGTGACATTAGGTACATTCACATTGTTGGTGGCCATCACCATAATTAATCTCTGAAACTTTGTTTTTCCTGAACTGAACCTCTGCACCCATTAAACACTAACTCCCCAGCCCCTATCCCCTTACCCAGCACTGTTCTTCTTCTCTCTGTGAATTTGACTATTGTAGGTACCTCTGTTAAGTGGAATTATACAGTGTTTGTCATTTTGTGTGTGTGTGGCTTATGTCCTGTAGCACAATATCTGCAAGGTTGATCCATGTTATAGCAGGTGTCAGAATTTAATTCCTTTTTAAGACAGAATAACATTACATTATAGGTCTGTACAACATTCTGTGTATTCTCTCATCTGTCAATGGACAGTTGTTTCCACCTTTTAGCTATTGTGAACATAGATGCTCTGAATATGAGTTAAATTGTCTGTTCAAGTCTGCATTTTTAGCTTTTCTTGAGTATATCCTTAGTAATATAATTTCTGTATTGTATGATAATTTCTTGTTTAATTTTTGAGGAACTTCCGTATTCTCTTCCATTGTGGTTATATCATTTTACATTCTCACTTGATCATGGGTTTTCTTCTTTAACTTGAGGAGTAAACGAAGCATTTTGATAAAGTATGATGTTGTGTTTGGATCAGTGGCTCCAGTTGGTGGTCTGTTGAAGCAGCTCCTGGTGTGTCTTCAGTTTCCTCAGATCTCTAGGGCATTTTTCTTACTAAATAAAGGGATTGTGTAACACCGGTTGTGGTTTTTGTAAGTCAGCAGACTGGCGTTAAGAACACAGTTTCCTCATAGTAACAGTGTTTTGAATATTATACTTGCTCATTTCAGAATCAACCAACTAAGCCTGAAGTGTTTAAATATTGTCACCCACAGAATTAATGATTGAGTCTGGATTTATAGTCCAAGTCTCCAAATTTCCTTCCTTAAATTAGCCTCTCTGCTCTCATCTAATTTGGCTCAAAATTACTTAGTTGTCTCTTAAGTGTAAACCTACACCCTTTACCCTTCAGACAGGTCCAAGTTCACTGAAATAGGGCGGGGATTTTGCTTCTACCTCCTGCTCCTCCCTTTGCCATCCTTGCTGGAGAGGCTGCTGCCACACTCAGGAGTTAGAGGGTGAACAAGTGTCCCTAAAGCCATGCTGTCAGGGGTCATCCTGCTCCTGCTGACACCATTCAAGACCCCTGGAACACATGCTCCATTGTGTTATGTCTAAGATGACTTGGTATCACCTTAGGAATCCAGTTCTCTGTCTCCCTCTCTCATTTCAGGCACTTCGCCTGAGTAGCTCGGCCATGGGGAAGACCACCACAGGCCAGATAGTCAACCTGCTGTCCAACGATGTGAACAGGTTTGACCAGGTGAGCTGCCCCTGAGGGATCCTCTTCCATTTCCCATCCTTCTCACTGGGTTCAGCTTATTGGGATGAGAGGTGCCAGGGTTTGGTGTCGGCCAGGATTCCATTGAGGATGTAAGACAAAGGTTGTATTTATCCAACTTTCATTTCTCTGTGTGCAACTTTGATGTAATTATATGTATTGTTCTGTAAATGAGAGTTTTGTTTTTCTAATAATAAATAGGCAGCAGTGTTCTTGCTCAGGTTTGGTAGTGTCTCTAGGGGTCCTCCTGGCATGGCCATCCTTGGCATGTGGTGTGGCTGTTGCTGAACTGTCTTCCTCATCCTCTGGATGATGAAGGCCTGGTGGGAGGGATTGTTCTTTCCCCTGCACCCTGTTCAGGTGCCTGCTGCATAGGGAACCTGTGAAGAATAATGCCAAGTCCGTGGTCCCCAGCAAGACACAACCACCTCTCTACCGTCCCCTCCACAGTCTTTTTTCCACTGACCTTATGCATAGATCACATTATCCAGGGCCTTGTAGTGGTTGGTCAAATCTGTGTTGCACTAGATACTTCGCTTTCAAGTATTCATTCATCAAACATGAAGTGAGGCCTCTGCTCATTTTCAGGGATGAGAAAAGCTTAGTTTTTGCCCTATAGAAGCCACAGCCTATCAGGGAGCTAAATACACAAGTAATTACTTGAGAAAGTGGCAGGTACCATAATGTAGGCTTTCCGGGGATGCCATGGTTCCCCAGAGGAGATGGGGGCTAAACTCTGGAACAGAGAGCATTTGGGGAAGCCCTGAGCTCATCTGTATTGTGCACAAGATCCACATCTTCAGTGCTGCTGGTCTGATTCTCCTGGGACATCCCTGAAGACCCTGTGCTGCCCCTGAAAGGCATCATCTGGGGTGGACACTTGGATTTCTGCTTTAGCAGTTTTAAAACCCACTGAGATCATTTCTGTTTAAGTTCCTTTTGTTCCGTCAGAGCATATTGTTTCCATACTGTATCCTTATTGGTTTTTACACCATTGTAAGAAGGCTTTGTCTTTCTCTCTTAAGGTAACAACGTTCTTGCACTATCTGTGTGTGGGGCCACTGCAGGCTATCGCAGTGACTGCCCTGCTCTGGATGGAAATAGGAATATCGTGTCTTGCTGGAATGGCGGTTCTCATTATTCTTCTGCTTTTGCAAAGCTGCTTTGGGATGTTGTTTTCATCACTCCGGTAAGAGAAACACTGGTTTTAAAAATTGATAATCTGTAGGTTTTATTCCTAGCTTTTTAAGGAATCTCCATATTATCTTCTATAGTGGCTGTATCAATTTACATTCCCACCAACAGTGCAAGAGTGTTCCCCTTTATCCACACCCTCTGCAGCATTTATTGTTTATAGACTTTTTGATGAGGGCCATTCTGAGTTTTGAATTGCATTTCTCTAATAATGAGCAATGTTGAGCATCTTTTCATGTGTTTGTTAGCCATCTGTATGTTTCCTTTGGAGAAATGTCTGTTTAGGTCTTTTTCCCATGTTTTGATTGGGTTGTTTGTTTTTCTGGTATTGAGTTCTATGAACTGCTTGTATATTTTGGAAATTAATCCTTTGTCAGTTGTTTCATTTGCTATTATTTCTCCCATTTTGAGGGTTGTCTTTTCACCTTGCCTATAGTTTCCTTTACTGTGCAAAAGCTTTTAAGTTTAATCAGGTCCCTCTTGCTTATTTTTGTTTTTATTTCCATTACTCTAGGAGGTGGGTCAGAGAAGATCTTGCTTATATTTATGTCATTGAGTGTTGGGCCTATGTTTTCCTCTAAGAGTTTTTATAGTTTCTGATCTTACATTTAGGTCTTTAATCCATTTTGAGTTTATCTTTGTGTATGGTGTTATGACCCAGCAATCCCACTCCTAGACATATATGCTGAGGGAACCAAAATTGAAAAAGACACATGTATCCCATTGTTCATCGCAGCACTATTTACAATAGCTAGAACATGGAAGCAACCTAGATATCCATCAACAGATGAATGGATTAAGAAGCTGTGGTACATATACACAATGGAATATTACTTAGCCAAAAAAAGGGATACCTTTGAGTCAGTTCTAATAAGGTGGATGAACCTAGAACCTATTATACAGAGTGGAGTAAGTCAGAAAGAGAAAGATAAATATCATATTCTAATGCATATATATTGAATCTAGAAAAATGGTACTGAAAAATTTACCTACAGGGCAGCAGTGGAGAAATAGACATAGAGAATACACTCGTGGTCATGGGGAGAGAGGAGGAGAGGGTGAGATGTATGGAGAGAGTAACACGGAAACTTACATTACCATATATAAAATAGATAGCCAACAGGAATTTGTTGTATGGCTAAGAAACTCAAACAGGGGCTCTGGATAAACCTAGAGGGGTGGAATGCGGGGGAGATGAGAGGCCAGTTCAAAAGGGAGGGGATATATGTATACCTATGGCTGATTCAGGTTGAGGTTTGATAGAAAACAACAAAATTCTGTAAAGCAATTATCCTTCAATAAAAAGATAAAAAAATTCGATAATATGTAGTTAACATCATAGTTGCTTGATGCTTTTGTTCAAAAACAAGACCAATGCCTTCTCTAGTCTCTTCTTTGTGTGGGTTGTAGACCCTTCAGACTTAGCCAATGGAGGCTCCAACCTTATGTTAAAGGCCTATTTGAAACAGGAACAGCGAAGGCATTCACTGACTCCTCTTGGCACTGTATCATAATAAGTAGAGTCCTTCAGCAGAATTTGCCCATGTCCAAGTTATTTCATTTCAGTTCAGTTCAGTTCAGTCTCTCAGTCATGTCTGACTCTTTGCGACCCCGTGAATCACACAGCACGCCAGGCCTCCCTGTCCATCACCAACTCCTGGAGTTCACTCAGACCCACGTCCATCAAGTCAGTGATGCCATCCAGCCATCTCATCCTCTGTTGTCCCCTTCTCCTCCTGCCCCCAATCCCTCCCAGCATCAGAGTCTTTTCCAATGAGTCAACTCTTCACATCAGGTGGCCAAAGTACTGGAGTTTCAGCTTCAGCATTATTCCCCACAAAGAAATCCCAGGGCTGATCTCCTTCAGAATGGACTGGTTGGATCTCCCTGCAGTCCAAGGGACTCTCAAGAGTCTTCTCCAACACCACAATTCAAAAGCATCAATTCTTCAGTGCTCTGCTTTCTTCACAGTCCAACTCTCACATCCATACATGACCACTGGAAAAACCATAGCCTTGACTAGATGGACCTTTGTTGGCAAAGTAATGTCTCTGCTTTTGAATATGCTATCTAGGTTGGTCATAACTTTCCTTCCAAGGAGTAAGTGTCTTTTAATTTCATGGCTGCAGTCACCATCTGCAGTGATTTTGAAGCCCCCCAAAATAAAGTCTGACACTGTTTCCACTGTTTCCCCATCTATTCTCCCCATGAATTGATGGGACCAGATGCCATGATCTTCGTTTTCTGAATGTTGAGCTTTAAGCCAATTTTTTCACTCTCCACTTTCACTTTCATCAAGAGGCTTTTTAGTTCCTCTTCACTTTCTGCCATAGGACTTCCCCAGTGGCTCAGATGGTAAACCGTCTGTCTACAATGCAGGAGACCTGGGTTCGGTCCCTGGGTCGAGAAGATTCCCTGGAGAAGGAAATGGCAACCCCCTCCAGTGGTCTTGCCTAGAAATTCCTGTGGATGGAGGAGCCTGGTGCAGGCTACTGCCCATGGGGTCGCAAAGAGTCAGACATGACTGAGAGACTTCACTTTCACTTTCATTTTGTGCCATAAGGGTGGTGTTGTCTGCATATCTGAGATTATTGATATTTCTCCCGACTATCTTGATTCCAGCTTGTGCTTCTTCCAGCCCAGTGTTTTTCATGATGTACTCTGCATATAGGTTAAATAAGCAGAGTGACAATATACAGCATTGCTGTACTCCTTTTCCTATTTGGAACCAGTCTGTTGTTCCATGTCCAGTTCTAACTGTTGATTCCTGACCTGCATATAGGTTTCTCAAGAGGCAGGTCAGGTGGTCTGGTATTCCCATCTCTTTCAGAATTTTCCACAGTTTATTGTGATCTACGCAGTCAAAGGCTTTGGCATAGTCAATAAAGCAGAAATAGATTTAAATATTATTAAATACTGATAATCTTGTAGGCCCATTTCTCACCACATATATTTTTGTTATGCTTGTGTTAGAGCCTTTTCAGGTATTATGTTCATGTTTCCATTAAATTATAAGCACCCCAAGGGCCAGGCTCATCTTCATTGTGTCTTCATGAAGCCCCACATTCACAGCAGCACATGTGATAGAAAAGAGGCTGCTGGTGAAGAGCATTCTGCGGCCTAGTTAGACTAAAGCAGGTCCCAGAGAGTTGGAGGTGGGTGGTTGTCAGGTGATGGAGATGTTGTGCTATTTGAAGCTCATTGAGTTCTTGTGTGTGTTGTGTGTGTGCAGGTCTGTGCTTAGTGTCTTTCTTTATTTGGAATTTCCTTTCTTGTCTTTGCTGTGGAAAGATTTTCCTTATCCTTCGAGGCCCTCCTCCAGTGCTACCAGGTCTCTGAAGCTCTTCTTGTTTTCTTTTCCTGGTGGAATTAAGTTCCATATTTTCTGCTCCCTAGAACTTCTCTCCTTTTTTATTACAGCACAGACATTGTCTTCCTGGGTGTCTTTCTGCCTTCCCTACCTGACTGTGACCTCCTTGAGCAGATAGATGGTTTGTATCTGACTCATTTCAGGTCTTCCCTAGCCAAAGCTGCACATTCTCCAAGTTACTTCTTGAAATGGGCTGAATGGTTGACTTCCTAATTGAAGCCTTCTTATCCATTTGTGCTTTGAGTAGAATCTGCCTGTGTTCTAAGTGCAAAAGGGCCATAGAGAACCATTTGCTTCCTGACCACCACCCCTTGCCCCCATGCCCACTACTGCTGTTGCTAAGGAAAGCTGGGCTGTGGTCACTAAAGCTCATCTGTCACGTCTGTCTCCTCAGGAGTAAGACCGCAGCTCTCACAGACAAGAGGATCAGGACCATTAGTGAAGTCATAACTGGCATCAGAACAATAAAAATGAATGCTTGGGAAAAGTCATTTATAGACCTTATTACCAGACTGAGAAGGTAAGTTTATATATATAGATGTCACTCCATATTTTCATGCTTTATTTCCTATTCTACTGGATGCTTTAGATGTCTTACCAAAGAAGTATTTAAGTTCACCAATACTTACTATTCACTGCATCATCCACATGTTACAGGAAGGTTAAGGAGAATGGTGGAGACATCATTTTTACCATATTCTCAAAGTAAAAAATACATATGCTTCTTAGTTGTATAGAAGTGAAGTTCTAAGTAGTTCTCAATACCTCGAATCTCAATAAGCAATGTCTTTAAGATAGTATTTGAGACAATGACATTCAAATTAAGATTGTAATTTATGTTGATGGCCCATAAATGGGGAGATTATAGAGATTGGTGTACCTATATTGAGCCAAACTATATGAATCACTATTCTTTTTTCTTAATTAATTTATTTTCTATTGAAGGATAATTGCCTTACAGAATTTTGCTGTTTTCTGTCAAGCCTCAACATGAATCAGCCATAGGTATACAAATATCCCTTCCCTTTTGAACCTCCCTCCCATCTCTCTTTATTCTTCGTTGTTGTGTTTAGTCAGTCTGTATGCAGGTCAGGAAGCAACAGTTAGAACTGAACATGGAACAACAGACTGGTTCCAAATAGGAAAAGGAGTATGTCAAGGCTGTATATTGTCACCCTGCTTATTTAACTTATATGCAGAGTACATCATGAGAAACACTGGGCTGGAAGAAGCACAAGCTGGAATCAAGATTGCCGGGAGAAATATCAATAACCTCAGATATGCAGATGACACCACCCTTATGGCTTAAAGTGAAGAGGAACTAAAAAGCCTCTTGATGAAAGTGAAAGTGGAGAGTGAAAAAATTGGCTTAAAGCTCAATATTCAGAAAACGAAGATCATGGCATCTGGTCCCATCACTTCATGGGAAATAGATGGGGAAACAGTGGAAACAGTGTCAGATTTTATTTTTGGGGCTCCAAAATCACTGCAGATGGTGACTGCAGCCATGAAATTAAAAGACGCTTACTCCTTGGAAGGAAAGTTATGACCAACCTAGATAGCATATTCAAAAGCAGAGACATTACTTTGCCAACAAAGGTCCATCTAGTCAAGGCTATGGTTTTTCCAGTGGTCATGTATGGATGTGAGAGTTGGACTGTGAAGAAGGCTGAGCACCGAAGAATTGATGCTTTTGAATTGTGGTGTTGGAGAAGACTCTTGAGAGTCCCTTGGACTGCAGGGAGATCCAACCAGTCCATTCTGAAGGAGATCAGCCCTGGGATTTCTTTGTGGGGAATGATGCTGAAGCTGAAACTCCAGTACTTTGACCACCTCTTGCAAAGAGTTGACTCATTGGAAAAGACTCTGATGCTGGGAGGGATTGGGGGCAGAAGGAGAAGGGGACGACAGAGGATGAGATGGCTGGATAGCATCGCTGACTTGATGGACATGAGTCTGAGTGAACTCCAGGAGTTGGTGATGGACAGGGAGGCCTGGCGTGCTGCGATTCATGGGGTTGTGAAGAGTCGGACACGACTGAGTGACTGAACTGAACTGAACTGAACTGATCGAACTCTTTGTGACCCCATGGACTGTAGCTCACCAGGCTCCTCTGTCCACGGAATTTCCCAGCCAGGAATACTGGAGGGGTTGCCATTGCTTTCTCCAGAGGATCTTCCCCACCCAGGGTTTGAACCTGTGTTCCTGCATTGCAGGTGGATTCTTTACCACTAACTAATTCATGAATTACTATTATTCATTTCAAAAGGAGCTATGAAAATACTGTCCCTTTTGTTTTCCATCTTTTGTTTAAACATCATATGATCATTTCTCTGACTGCACCTTGTCACATCTGACTGCACATTTCTGCTCCCCGCCTCCCCTGCCACTGCTGGGAATACATTCCCATGTTCCTTCTTCTCTGGCCTGCTCCAAGCCTGACTGACTCCAACTCATCTTCTCAGGGTCCACGTGTGTGTGACTTGCCCTGACTCCACTGCTCTGAATTACATGCCTCTGCCCTGAGCCCCCATGGGAGCTGTGCTGACTGTCTCTGTCTATTATCTCCCAATCTTGTGGTTGCTAATTCTCTTCCCCCACAGGTTCATGAGCCCTGGAGGGGACAGGCTGTGTCTTTCTGTGAGGAGCCCAGCACAGGACTTATGATTATGAATGTTGAATGAATGTTCAAACCTAGTCTGATTGACCCAAAATGTTTAAAACTGTGACTTTAATCCTCCCCTTACTTGAAAGAGTGAAGTGATTATGAAGTCTGTGGTCCTGGTGTTTGGGCAGATCCCTGGATGTGGACTATGCTAATGTCTCCATGATGTGAGGGATGGTTTATTTTAATCTGTGTCTACTCCCTAGAAAAGGGCCACTCACACGGACACTGAATTCATGTCTTGTATGTTGATGCTTTTTTTTTAAATCGTATGTCCTACTTTCTTTTCTAGAAAGGAAATTTCCAAGATTCTGAGAAGTTCCTACCTTAGGGGCATGAATTTGGCAACATTTTTCGCTGTGAGCAAAATCATGATTTTCGTTACCTTCATCGCCAATGAGCTCCTTGACAACCTGATCACAGCTAGCCAAGTGTTTGTGGTGGTGACGCTGTTCGAGGCTCTGCGGTTCTCGAGTACCCTCTACTTCCCCATGGCCGTTGAGAAGGTGTCAGAGGCTGTTGTCAGCATCCGAAGAATCAAGGTTTGGTGAAAAATAACTCTTTAAAGTTATAGGCGGATTTGACCTAAAATACTTCCTTTATGTTGTGTCACTGTGTGCCAGTTAGGTGAGATTCAACTCTTTCAGTGCCAAGCTGGCAGTCTTTCCAAAGTGTACATATTTCCCTCTTTTCTTAGGTAAAGTGTATTAAAAGTATCATAAGATCCATGAATGGGAAAGATTAGAGATTTATTCAAGAAGATTAGAGATACCAAGGGAACATTTCATGCAAAGATGGGCTCAATAAAGGACAGAAATGGTATGGACCTAATAGAAGCAGAAGATATTAAGAAGAGGTGGCAAGAATACACAGAAGAACTGTGCAAAAAAGATCTTCATGACCCAGATAATCACGATGGTGTGATCACTGACCTAGAGCCAGACATCCTGGAATGCAAAGTCAAGTGGGCTAAGGCCACTTGAAGGAAGCATTACTGTGAACAAACTAGTGGATATGATGGAATTCCAGTTGAGCTATTTCAAATCCTAAAGATGATGCTGTGAAAGTGCTGCACTCAATATGCCAGTAAATTTGGAAAACTCAGCAGTGGCCACAGGACTGGAAAAGGTCAGATTTCATTCCACTCCCAAAGAAAAGCAATGCCAAAGAATGTTCAAACAACTGCACAATTGCACTCATCTCACAGGCTACTAAAGTAATGCTCAAAATTCTCTAAGCCAGGCTTCAATAGTATGTGAACCTTGAACTTCCAGATGTTCATGCTGGTTTTAGAAAAGGAAGAGGAACCAGAGATAAAATTGCCAACATATGCTGGATCATCGAAGAAGCAAGATAGCTCCAGAAAAAGATCGATTTCTGCTTTATTGACTATGCCAAAGCCTTTGACTGTGTGGATCACAATAAACTGTGGAAAATTCTGAAAGAGATGGGAATACCAGACCATCTGACCTGCCTCCTGAGAAACCTACATGCAGGTCAGGAAGCAACAGTTAGAACTGGACATGGAACAATAGACTGGTTCCAAATAGGAAAAGGAATATGTCAAGGCTATATATTGTCAGCCTGCTTATTTAACTTACATGCAGAGTACATCCTGAGAAATGCTGGGCTGGATGAAGCAGAACCTGGAATCAAGTTTGCTGGGAGAAATATCAATAACCTCAGATATGCAGATGACACCACCCTTATGGCAGAAAGTGAAGAAGAACTAAAGAGCCTCTTGATGAAAGTGAAAGTGGAGAGTGAGAAAGTTGGCTTAAAGATCAACATTCAGAAAACTAAGATCATGGCATCTGGTCCCATCACTTCATGGCAAATAGACAGGGAAACAGTGGAAACAGTGTCAGACTTTATTTTGGGGGGGACTCCAAAAATCACTGCAGATGGTGACTCAGCCATGAAATTAAAAGAGGCTTACTCCTTGAAAGGAAAGTTATGACCAACCTAGATAGTATATTAGAAAGCAGGGACATTACTTTGCCAACAAAGTTCCATCTAGTCAAGGCTTTGGTTTTTCCAGTAGTCATGTATGGTTGTGAGAGTTGGACTGTGAAGAAAGTTGAGCACTGAAGAATAGATTATTTTGAACTGTGGTGTTGAAGACTCTTGAGAGTCCCTTGTACACCTAGGAGATCCAACAAGTCCATCCTAAAGGAGATCAGTTCTGAGTCTTCATTGGAAGGACTGATGTTGAAGCTGAAACTCCAATACTTTGGGCACCTGATGTGAAGAGCTGACTCATTTGAAAAGACCCTGCTGCTGGGAAAGATTGAAGGCGGGAGGAGAAGGGGATGACAGAGGACAAGATGGTTGGATGGCATCACCAACTCCAGGAACATGGCTTTGAGTAAACTCTGGGAGTTGTTGATGGACAGGGAGGCCTCGTGTTTTGCAGTCCATGGGGTCACAAAGAGTCGGACACGACTGAGGGACTGAACTGAAACTGAAGATCTGTGCTCATTAATAGCAGCAACACAGGCCCTTGCCATGCAGTGATAGCTGCAGGACGATTCAAATGTCTAAAAGCAGGAGATGCAAACAAATTGCATCTCTTGTGCTGACTGGAATGTCTAGGCAGTGACTGGGCACAGTCCTGGGGTGACTTGGATTCCTCTCTGGTCTGGGAGGGGAGGAACTTGCTGAGAAGTCCCTGTTCCCTGGGCAGGAAGCATGGCCTCAGATTCACTTAGTTCTCTGTGTTTAAAAGTGGATTTTTTCCACCAAAGATGTTTTATTGTTGATTTCTGATCTCTGCATTTTTGTTCCTGTTCTTCTTTTACTTCGTGTCTAAGCCTCTCTCTAGCTGCCTTCATCTTTTCAAATGTGTGATTCCCACCATGCCTGTTGTCTCCTTTTTTAAACTAACTGTCCCTAAATAGTCAGGGGTATGGATCTGAGAGTTGGACTTTGAAGCAAGTTGAGTGCCTAAGAATTGATGCTTTTGAACTGTGGTGTTGGAGCAGACTCTTGAGAGTCCCTTGGACTGCAAGCAGATCCAACAAGTCCATTATAAAGGATATTAGTCCTGGGTGTCCTTTGGAAGGACTGATGCTAAAGCTGAAACTCCAATACTTTGGCTACCTCATGTAAAGAGTTGACTCATTGGAAAAGACCCTGATGCTGGGAGGGATTGGGGGCAGGAGGAGAAGGGGACGACAGAGAATGAGATGGCTGGATGGCATCACTGACTCGATGCACATGAGTTTGGGTGAACTCCGGGAGTTGGTGATGGACAGGGAGGCTTGGCGTGCTGCAATTCATGGGGTCACAAAGAGTTGGACACAACTGAGTGACTGAACTGAACCGAAATAATTTTTATCATGAAAACAAGGGCCTTGCACACAGTAGGTGCTCAGTTATTTCTATTTAAAATGAAGATTAAATTGTCTCTGTGAAAATGAATGATTTACTATGACCTCACAGCCCAAGAAGTCTATTTTTCTCTAAGTGATGAAGGCAGACCCATGGTCTTGGCACTGAATGACTCCCATAGGATTGTGAAAGATTTTAACTTCAAAGCACTAAAAGTTTTCAGTGACTTTTGCATCCAGTAAAATGTGTCTCTGAGGTTATCTTATTCACAGAGCAGCTTTAGGTTTTTCATTACCACCACTGGGAAGTCAGTCTTTTTGGCTGCAGTTCTGATGTGGATACTTTCCTGCATAACCTGTTCTAGGTCTGCACTTCATGGCTCTAATGGCCATTTAGTTTCAGCTTTTTCATCAGAGTGAGTCCTGGAGAAAAATCCCGCCAGCACTTCAGGCACCTTTTTTGTCTGGAAGTGGGAATTTCTGTTCTAATGTACACACATTGAGTGTTGATGTCTTGGTGACACACTTACGCTGACATTGTATCTGATTCTGTGTAGACAAGGTATATAACATATACATTACTCTCCATGGCCCTTGGTCTTTTTAATCAATAGAAATTGATATATGCCAGATGAGAAATTCAAGCAAGGCTTTTTGAGGCTTATGCTGCATCACAAAGTATGAAAACAAAAAACTGATGCCCCGTTGACTCTGAGAAGGGCGAGCTGGTTCCTTAAGAGGGGTGAGGGTAGGGGAGGTTTGGTGGTTTGAGCTAGAGGGGTGACTTAAGTGGTTTGCCCACCATCTTGTAGGTGCCATGTGCCAAGATCACACACAGTTCCCTGCATTTGCTCCCGGCAGCTCAGAAATGGCAGTTGGCTTGTGGTGTTTTTGTATCTTACTGTTCGTAATTGCCTTTCCGTGTGTGCAGTTATGTTTAGTCCCTTACAATTTCTTTGTATTTTGTTGCTCAAGGAGATGTTTGTCCAGGTGTAAGCACTCCTATAAAGGACCCTGGGTCCCAGCCTCTCTCATAACACTCATAACATTTTCTTGTTGCTGTGTTAGCTTTGACTATGTAAGGCTGTAGCCATGCTACAGTGGTTGGACTGATTTAAACAACCATATAGTCTGATTGTGTAAGACTCAGTCTTAGCTAGAGTTGGGACTATATAAGTGCATAAATGACATAGTGTCTCCCCTCTATGTAACTTAATATTCCTCTGGGGATTCAGAGGTAGGGAGGGCAGTACCAGCTGGGGATGTGCTGAGATGGTTCCCAGTAAGGTTAGTATTTGAGATGGGCCAGAAGGAAAGATGGGGTCAGGACTCAGGGTGTCTGAGTAGAGGTCATCTGGGGAGTGTGGGCTTTGATGCTGGTCAATCACTGGGGGCATTAAGTGTGGTGGACACTCTCGGAGGTGCTGTAGAGAGATCAGGAAGGAGTGTTGTGTTTGGGGTCAGTTTGCTGGTGTTGGGGAAATCTCGGCAAGGAATCAGAAAAAGAAAAGTATCAATGTTTGAAATGATTAATTAGTGAGTGAGATTCTGAAATTATATTGTTTTGAGAGGAAAGAAGAATTGCAAAAGAGATAAACTGTGGTAGAACAGATGAGAGCTCCCACATGGCTGACGATGGGAGAAGTGGTGTGGAGAGAGGACTAAGGCTTCAGTGGTTGACAGCCTGCAGAGAAGTCCTCAGACCACTGCCTGTTCATCTTGCCACCTGCTGGACACAGGTTTGGTGTGGACAGAAGTAGCTTTGCCTAGTATTAGGTTCTCTGTGAGCCTAGATGAGAAGAGGAGGGAATGAGAGGAGCAAGTCTCCCGCCAGCTGGTCTTTGAGAGAAATGCAAGGATCCTGTCCTTTCTTTTCCTGCACAAGGGTTTTCATGTTCAGTTTTTTACCAGTTTTTCTTTTGAAGTAGAAGTTTTTGCAATTACATTTATGGCTCTGAGGCATGATAGGCGGGGTGTCAAGGACTTGAAGAGTCTTTATGTTGTTTAAGGTAGTAGATTACTATTTGTGTGTTGTTTTCTTTCTCAAACATCCTCACATGCTTGTTTCAGTTGGCCCTTTGTTGGTAAGAATTCAGTTTGCCTGTGGGTGCCAGAGTTACCCATTTAAAGCTGATTACACAGGTCATGTGTTTTTTCTCATGCAAGAATCCTTATAAAGTTCTATATGAGATTCCTGCTGCTACCATTACAAATCACCACAACCAGGTGGGCTGAAACCACAGGAATGTATTGTTTAACCGTCCTGGAGGCTAGAAGTCTGAAACCAAGGTGTCAGGAGGGTCAGAATCCCTCAGAATTAGATAAGAGAGCATCCTTTCTTGCCTCTGTTAGCTTTGAGTGGTTACAGACAAATCTTGGCATTCCTTCACTTGTAAATGCCATCACTCTAGCCTCTGTCTCCATCATCAGGTAGCTTTGTGTGTGTGTGTGTGTGTTTGTGTATATCTGTCTCAGCATCTCTCTTAAGGACACTGATCATATTGGATTCAGAGCCCACCCTACTCCACTGTGATCTTACCTTAATTGATTACATCTACAACAACTGAATTTCCAAATAAAGTCACATTTTCAGGTAGTTGGGATTAGGACTTCAGCATATCTTTTTTTGTGGGGATATAATTTACCTGATAACAAGTCCCAAGGCTAGTGTGATTCTCCATGGTGTTAGGGACCCAGAATCTTTCTTGTTACTTCACCGCATGTGACCTTGATCCAGCTTGCAGCCTCCAACCCAGGGTTTTAGGGTAGAGGAAGGTCTGGTTATTGTTAGTTTGCACTGACCTGGCTTTAGTCACATGGCTACATCTATCTGCTCCAGAGGCTGGAGACAGAGGGCCTCTTTCAGGCTGCCATGTGTCAGCTAAAATCCGAGTTTGTTAACCACTGAAGAATGAGAGCAGATTTTGAGCACCGCCAGTAGTCTCTGCAACATGTTCACAGTTTGGGGACCTTGAAGAGTGGGGTGGTATGAATTGTTTTGTTCAGTATCTTTACCA